>NC_081186.1:35364310-35603989 GCF_029867415.1 Vicia villosa
CTGCATTTGCAAAAACTGTTCCTGGAACTCGTCCAATCTTTCATACACGCCAGCATCCTCACTTGGAGCGTGATGATATACTTGTCCGCCTTGCGGGGGAAAAGTATGCATAATGGGCTGTGGAGAAGCCATGACAGCAGATCTCGGTATCTCAGCATTCTGTTGTGCGAAACCCATTGCCGTTGCTCTTGGAACTTCAATTTCCAGAGGTTTGTAACCCTCCGGTGGACGCATATCCATGGTGACTTTTGGAGCTTCAGAAGCTGGAAGTATGTACCCATCTGGAGTAAAGTTATACGGCATGCCCCAAGGTCGATCAGACGGCATGGTATACTGAGGAATAGGAGTAGAAACAATCTCGGAAACCACAGTCCTTTGTGGTTCTTCTGGCGTTGGTCGATTCTGCGCAACTACCAGGGCTTCTACCATACTATTGAGTCTTTCAACAGTACCTTTGAGAGTATTAATCTCTTCTCTGAGCTCTTCATTCTCTTGCTCAAAGTCTTCCATTCTTTTCTTGCGACTTGAACGAGTGTTGTATTGATGAGACAGCTTGAAAGTCTTGGTTCACCTCCTTCTCCTCCTCTCTTTCTGGAGAAAGGAAAGTGACTATTAGATCCGCGCCAATTCTCGTGTCAGTGCGTACGACTAAAGCGATGTATGATATGCAATTAAGTTAATATTTTTCAAGGAAACACCATAATTACGTTATGAAACATCAAACTTTATTAATTAAGCGAAAACGCCGTTTTTACACACTTTGAAAATGGAAATACAGAGAAACTGGGAGAAAGGACTCTAAAACTTTGATGAAGAGCCGACTTCACGTTCTAACATCTTCTTCTGTTTCTTGAGCTGAGCGTTCTCTGACGTGAGCTGATCGATGATCCAGGAAGCAGGAGGGATATGATGAGAAAGTGACGTTTGTGTCACTTGTCGATCAAGCACTTCAAGTAACTCATCCTTCCTTCTTAGGATGTTATGAATCTCAACGTTTTCTGTGTTGACGATTCGATACTTGTTCCTCCAAGCATTCCTTTCTTGGCATACCTTGTTTAATGCCGCTTGCAGTTTTTCAACGTCAGTGGAGAAAAGGTAAATTGGTTCCCTTAGGGGAATAGGTTCTTGATGTTGATATGGCATCCTGAGCTTGAATGCTCTGACGCGTACCCATTGAAGGTAAGGATCCAGGGAGATGCAAAGATGTTTTCCTAACAATCTTCTCCCTTTGCTGTGAACAAGACGCCAGGCTTGGACAATTTCCTTCTTCAGCATGTTGCCGTGATCGTCGATGTTCTTGAAGAACAGACCCTCCAATTGGATGTTACTTGGTATATTTTTCATGGGATAGCCGTATTGACGACGGGCTAAAGCTGGATTGTAACTGATTCCTCCCTTAGTTCCAATAAGGGGTACGTTGGGGAAATTTCCGCAACTGAAGATGATCTTGGTTTCGTCGTAGTCAGGACTATACCACTCAATGTCCGTATGAGTGAGAGACATGATTTTCTGTGACCAGTAAAGGCCATCCCTCATGTTCCAGAAAGTGCTAGACTTTGGCAGGTGCGAAACGAACCATTCGTATAACAACGGTACGCAGCATGTGATTAATCCTCCTCGCTGCAGGTTTCTTGAATGCTTAGAGTGATAAGCATCCGCAAGCAAGGTTGGAACTGGATTTCCAATTAAGAAGATCTTAATTGCATTGATGTCGACGAAATCGTTAATGTTAGGGAACAAAAACAATCCGTAGATAAGCAAAGCCAAGATTTCCTCAAAAGCATTCATGTCTTGGATGCTGACGAAGTACCGAGCTTGATCAAACAGGAATTTGGAGGGCAATCCTTGAATTCCTCCTCTACTCACCATATGAGTTCTGATGTCGACTACGTTCAAAGGAGTAGTTGCAGCAATGATAATGTCGTCAGGATTCTTTTCCAAACCGGAGTACGGATCTTGCGCGTACACGGGTATTCCAATCAGATGAGAGTACTCCTCTAACGTAGGCATGAGCTGATAATCTGGAAAGGTGAAACAGTGATACGTTGGATCGTAAAACTGTACCAAGGTGGGAAGGATCCCATCCACCATGTTGGTATTGAGCAAAGGCAGAAGTTTTCCATACTTCTCCTTGAAAGCCTGGGGGTTGACCACCAGTTTTCCGAGCTTTCCCAGTTCCTCGACCTGGGGAATCTTGAAGGTGTATTTCCTAGCTCTCTTTCTTCCATAATCCATGGTATAGATCCTTAAGTCCTTTCTCCGTTTCTCTCTTTCTATGAAGTTCAAAACGTCCGTTATTTAGTTTCCTTGAAAAACGACTCGAGAAAGACTCTTTTTGTTTTTAGTTGTTTATTAATGAATGATGCATGAATGCATGAATGCACACACAAGAGTTTTAAACAAACATGGCGTTGAAGGATATAGTGGTCATGAAGTCCAAACGCAATCCCCGCCCCAATGGTAAACTAAGGTTAAGGATTTTTGTACCTGTAGAACGGGTTCTAGGGATCTCAGAGTTTTTGCTCAACCTTAAAGATACGTTGATTGGTATCTATAAGAGAGTTTTCTCTGAGTGTAGTATCTGCGTGACAATTACTTCCGTAATCACCGCTCTACGTCCTAAAAAAGGCTTTAAGTGGGGTTAATGTGTTTCTAGGTCCTCCTGGTACAAATCAGTCTCAGAATGCGGTGGCGCAGTTAATCACAACCAGCCAGGCAAATCCCAAAAGTAGACTTGGAAACCAAGATTAGAGGGCCTTCACCGGGAAGACATCCTCCATCCTATCTTATGTTGCACTCAAATCCGGGTATAGGATTTCTCACCACAAGGGGGAATCAAGCCCTTTCCCGATACAGAATAAACAAAGTAAACAAATATATATGCAACAATCACATGAAATGACACAGAGGTTAGGCAGGACCTCTCTTGTTTGAGGGGGAATTTGGCATCCCTAATTCCTCATTGGGGCTGGACCAGCAACAGGTCAACCATTGGTTTGGATGAAAAACCAAGGTTTTGAACACTCAAGATTCCCCAGCAGAGTCGCCATTTTTCTGTGGTGTCGTTTTCTTTTACCTCCCCGTTTCACTTGGGAGGACGGCACGCTAGACCCTTCACGCGAAATTTGGAAGGAGAATGCGCCCGTGGCGGGATGAATTTTATTTCAGTTCTTCCTGTTAGAACAAGATTTGTTCTTATCAATTATCTTAGTTTTGATGATAACAATAATATGAATTTTGCTTAAGATAATATGGTACTCTAATCCAATGCAATTTCCCTTTCAGGAAATATATAAAGAGTACGCATAATTCAGCGCTCAGAAGATGTGTCTCAAATGGTTCAGCATGCAACATCAGAACATGGTCTGGCAAGACATCAGAAGATGGTCGAAGCAGAATCAGAACATGGGTCTATGGAAGCATCAGAAGAACATGAGATCAGAAGCACTGAAGATCAGAAGATGGTATCACGCAACAGAAGCACTTCAAGGTCAGAAGATCAGAAGATGCTGTGCACCAAGCTGTTTGACTCTGATGATATTCAAACGTCGTATTCACAAACATGAGATCAGAAGGAAGTACACGTGGCAGACTACGCTGACTGACAAAAGGAACGTTAAAGCTACCAAAGGCTACGTCAGTAGACTCAGCGTGAACAAGGCTCGAGGTAGTTGACAAAAGCGTATAACATTAAATGCAAAGCTGTACGGAACACGCAAAGCATTAAATGCATTCAACGGTCATCTTCTCAACGCCTATAAATATGAAGTTCTGATGAGAAGCAAGGTTAACGATTCTGCACCAAAACAACTTATATCAAACTTGCTGAAACGCTGTTCAAATCTAAACTCAGAATCTTCATCTTCATCAAAGCTCACTACATTGCTGTTGTAATATCTTAGTGAGATTAAGCTTAAACGATTAAGAGAAATATCACAGTTGTGATTATCGCTTTTAAGAAGCATTTGTAAACTCTTGAATTGATTACATTAAGTTGTAAGGAACTAGAGTGATCGGTTGATCAGTATACTCTAGGAAGTCTTAGCAGTTGGCTGAGCAGAAAGTCTTAGGAGTGAACTAAGCCTAGAGTGATCGTGTTGATCAGTAGACTCTAGAAAAGTCTTAGGAGTGAACTAAGCAGTTGTTCCTGGAGTGATCAGGTTGTGATCAGAAGACTCTGGAAGACTTAGTTGCGGACTAAGTGGAGAACCATTGTAATCCGTGCGATTAGTGGATTAAATCCTCAGTTGAGGTAAATCATCTCTGCGGGGGTGGACTGGAGTAGCTTCGTTAACAGTGAACCAGGATAAAAATAATTGTGCAATTTATTTTTATCGTCCAAGATTTAAAGTCACACTTATTCAATCCCCCCCTTTCTAAGTGTTTTTCTATCCTTCAATTGGCATCAGAGCGCCGGTTCTAAGGTGCAAGCACTTAACCGTGTTTAGAAAAGATTCAGGAAGAGAAAAACGCTTCATTTAAAAGATGGTTGATGAAAGTGAAAAGACTGCATCTACATCTGGCTCTGCTGAGCAATACAACGGTAACAATGGTTATACTAGACCGCCGGTATTTGATGGTGAAAACTTTGAATACTGGAAAGATAAACTGGAAAGTTACTTTCTGGGTCTAGATGGTGATCTATGGGATCTTCTGATGGATGGTTACAAACATCCAGTAAATGCCAGAGGCGTGAAGCTGTCAAGGCAAGAAATGAATGATGATCAAAAGAAGCTTTTCAGGAATCATCATAAATGTAGAACTGTTTTGCTGAATGCTATCTCTCATGCTGAGTATGAGAAGATATCTAACAGGGAAACGGCCTATGACATATATGAGTCCTTGAAAATGACTCATGAAGGAAATGCTCAAGTCAAGGAGACAAAAGCTCTTGCCTTAATCCAGAAGTATGAAGCCTTCAAGATGGAGGATGATGAAGACATTGAAAAGATGTTTTCAAGATTTCAAACTCTGACTGCTGGATTGAGAGTTCTTGACAAAGGATACACCAAGGCTGATCACGTAAAGAAGATCATCAGAAGCTTACCCAGAAGATGGGGTCCGATGGTGACTGCATTCAAGATTGCAAAGAATCTGAATGAAGTTTCTCTGGAAGAGCTGATCAGTGCCTTGAGAAGCCATGAGATTGAGCTGGACGCAAATGAGCCTCAAAAGAAAGGTAAGTCTATTGCATTAAAATCTAATATCAAGAAATGCACTAACGCTTTTCAGGCCAAAGAAGAAGATCCTGAAGAATCAGAATCTAAAGAAGAAGATGAACTGTCCATGATTTCCAGAAGGCTAAATCAACTCTGGAAGACCAAGCAAAGGAAGTTCAGAGGCTTCAGAAGTTCAAGGAAATTTGAACGTGGAGAATCTTCTGATGAAAGAAGATTTGACAAGAAGAAGGTCATGTGCTATGAATGCAATGAGCCTGGACACTACAAGAATGAATGTCCAAATCTTCAGAAGGAAAGTCCCAAGAAAACGTTTCATAAGAAGAAAGGTCTTATGGCAACCTGGGATGAGTCAGAAGATGATTCAGAAGATGAGCAGGCCAACTGTGCGCTGATGGCGACAGAAGATGACGGATCAGAATCTACATCAGAATCAGACTCTGAAGAGGTATTTTCTGAACTTACTAGAGATGAGTTAGTTTCCGGTCTAACTGAACTTCTGGAACTCAAGTCTCAGATTAGTCTCAAATACAAAAAGCTGAAAAAGCAATTTGAATTTGAAACAAAGAAGCTTGAGTTGGAGAATTCTGAATTAAAAGAAAAACTTTTAAAATTATCCAATAATGTTGGATCTCCTTCTGATTCAGAAAAATCCACTCCTAGTCTGAACCATATTCTGAAAGAATATGATTTAAGTTTCAGAAAGTTCTTATCTAGAAGTATTGGCAGAAGTCAGCTAGCTTCTATGATATATGCTGTGTCTGGAAACAAAAGAGTTGGCATTGGTTATAAGGGTGAAACCCCATACAAACTTGAACCTGTTGATGAAATGAAACTTACATACAAGCCATTGTATGATCAGTTCAAGTATGGCCACTCTCATGACATTAGGCACACTTCACATGCACAAAGTTTTCACATAACACACATCAAGAAGCATGTGACACAACCTAGGAAATATCATGAAACTCATATTAAAAATTATCATGCTGTTCCTCTTATTGCTTATAATGTCAAACCCAAGTTCAATCAGAACTTGAGAAAATCTAACAAGAAAGGACCCAAGAAGATGTGGGTACCAAAGAAAAAGATTATTTCTTTTGCAGATTCTCTTGATAACAAAGAAGACAACATTCAACATGACATGACACCTGGATTCAAGTTGGTCTCAACACTTGAAGGGAAGAAAGATTGTCTTTCAAGTTCTGGTTCTTAAATCTGTTGAAGAAACTATGTTTGTAGGGATTCAGAAAAGAAAGTTTATTAGTCTTGGAACCATCTGTTTTGTTTGTCTCTAAGGCTTTGATGTTTCTTTCTTGATTATTCTGAATGCTCTAAATGCTACAGAATATACATCATTGAAACATTGATTGTGGACAAATCAATAAACATCTGTTTTGATGATAAACTTGCTTCTAATGAATCAAAGAGCTTAAAAATTTCTGCAGATACAGTTTTGTCTTATCAGAAGCTGCAGAACAAAGAAGTAAACCTCCAGAAGCTGTGTACATCAGAAGTAATGGATCAGAAGATCATTCAGACTTATATCAGCACACTTCAGAAGGAGTATTTCCAGAAGAGAAACTTGATCAACTCAGAAGTAGTGATCAGAACTTGAAGGCGTAAAATCTCTCTGATATCTACAGCTGTCATCTATTATCTGATGGTGAACACGTATCTGTACGGTTAGTACAAAGTGTGCAGTTGAAAAGACGCCGACCTAGGTAACTGTTTTAAATCATTTCATTTACCACGTTCTCTCTCCTCACGTCACTCATCATTTAATAAAATTGATTTCCTTTGATTCTGGAACTGTTCAATTTATATTTCTTATTTTTTTTTCTTTTCAAATCTGTCTCTATATATGTTTTTCAAATCATATCATACATCTTTTTCGCTCCTTTGTTTCTCTCTCTCTCCTTGGATTCTCTCGTTTGAAAAGTTCTTAGCCGTTTTTCTACAAACCCTAATCGAAAACCCAGTTCACCTCTCTTGCTCGTTTTCGTTCATTCTGTTCAATGGCTGCTTCTTCATCTCATTTTGCTGGTTCATCTACTCTTCTTCATATGCACGAAGAAACACACCAGGAACTCACCCCTGTTGTTGCATGCTCCATCCCCAAAGATGAATTGGAAGTTCTGTGTGAACTCATGGTCGACTTTGACAACCTTGAAGAAAATCAATTTCACCTTAAAGAAGATATCATCTTTCAAGGATGGACCTCGTTGTTTGCTGAGTTCGTTGGCCCTGTTTATCCGGATCTTGTCAAGGAGTTCTGGGTACATGCTGTGGTTGCACCAAAAGCTATACTCTCTTTTGTCCATGGAAAGTCTGTTGTTGTTACTGAAAACATCCTAAGAGTGATGTTTGATCTGAAAAATCCTGAAGGGGCTTTTGAGTCTGATCAAAGAGAAGATTGGGAAGATATTCTATCCACTCTCTATTCAAATGTCAAGAAAACTAAATATGTTAAGAATTTGAGAGATATCTACAGAATCTGGACAAAGATCCTTCTTGGGTGCTTCTACCATAGGAAATCAACTCATGCCTCGGATTTCATCAGTAATGATCAAAGGTATATTCTTTATTGCATTGCCACTCAGAAGAAGGTTGATGCGATTTACATTATCTTCAACCATATGTGGAAAGCAGTAAAGGATTCCAGGAATGCTTTCAGAAAGGAAAATGCTGGAACAACCATTCCTTTTGGTAGGATTATTACAAACCTTCTGGTACATTCCAAGATTGTTGAAAGTCTGGAGTCTGAAGGTATCATCAAAGATCTTGCTGTCACCACTGGAGCCTGTCTAAATGCCTTCTCTTTAAAGAAGATGAAAATAATTGACACTTTTCTCAAAGTTCCTGAACCTCTAGCTGGAACAAGAACCATAAGAGAACCAGTTCTGGCTGACTTTGAAACCTTCTTCAATAGTGAGGTACCTGAAGTCAAAACTGATTATCTGAAATCTCTTGAAGAGAATAAGAGTTTTAAAGATCAAGACAAAGGTGCTCCTTTCAAAGTAAATCGCAAGAGGGAAGAAAGGACTAAAAGAAAGCATGATTATCCTTCTGCTGTCTCTAAACAAGAAGTTTCTAAGAAGGTGATTGCTAAGGCTGTTAAGGCTGTCTCTGCTGATTTTGAGAAGAAAAAGAAGGAAGCTGAGAAAAAGAAGAAGAAGTCAAATAACAATGCTGAAGTTGTTGAAGTTGTTGAGAAGAAGAATATCAGAAAAAGGAAGATGATTATTCAAAGCTCAGATGAAGAAAATGCTGCTCAAGAGGCTGAGAATCAACCAGAAGTTCTGGCTTATGTCAGAAGAAAAGAAATTGCTAGCGGCAAAGCAAAGGTTTTTGAAGAGCCGAAGAGTAAGAAGCAGAAAAAGACTGAGGATGTGGCCAAAGCTTTTCTGAGGGGTTCCAAAGGTATATGCATTTCTGAACCAAAGTCTGTTCCTGTTTGTTGTTCAGAAGCTGCACCAATAGAGATTGTCCCTACACCTGAACCAGAAAAAGCCTCATCAGAATCACCTGTTTTTGTCCATGCTCTTACACCTCCATCTCCTCCTTTAACCATTCCTTCCTCTCCACCTACCATAGATCCTGTTCTGGATATACAACCCCTTCAAACTCTCTTTCCATCTCAACCTTCTCTCAACGCCACTCTTGAACATACTCCCTCCACCTCTCAAAACAATCCTTGTGATTCTCCTTTTCCAACCTCTGCATCACATGAGCAGCTGCTCCGTGATTGCAACTACACTCCCAAGCCTCGTTCTGAAGCTGAAGTGGTAGTGTTAGATTCTGATACTGAAGCAGAATCTTCTTATAGGTTGGATAGAGAACCTCATCCGTACTTCACCTCCAACCCTGTCTTTTCAAAAACCCAAATAAAATCCCGCCCTGTATATCCTATTGGTGTAGTTTTTGAAAACATAAAGAAGAATCTCAGAAGTACCTTTGATACTCTCAGAATTGCTGAAAGTTCTGGATTGAATGATGTTGCTATGCGGAACTTCTGGAGGATCTTTCGCAGAGAATCAGATGCTCTGTTTTTAGAACTTCAGGAAGCCTGTGTCGCTGCTGCCCCACGGCCTCGTGGAATTCTGAGGAATTACGAAGACTTCTGGTTTGCTCGTCTCAAAGGAAGATATCTTTTGGAAGAGAAGCCCTTCTTGGATGAGATGGCACAGTTGAGACTGGCTGCTGCAATGGAAGCAAACCCATGCAGGGACATGGTTATCTGGATTCCTGAGTATCCTGTTCTGCTTGGAGACTTCAAGACCTTATTTGACTTTCTGAGGGAAAACCCTTCTAAGAAAGACCCTAGCTTGGTCATTCCAGAAGTTGTTGACCCACCAGTAGTTGAAGGTCCTTCTGCTCCCAGGAATCTAGCTGCCATTCTTCAGGCACTTGAGAATGGAGACTCTGAAATTCCTGCTGCAGTATATGGAGATGTTTCTATGCAAGAAGCAGATGCTGAAGATCATGTTGCTAAATCAGACCCTGTTGAGGATATCCCAGCAAATGATACTTCTATGGAAGCTGCAGATCAAGTTGTCATTCCTATGGTTGAAAGCGGTGAAGCTTCTTCTGGTGAACCTTCTCGTCTCGCAAGGACTCTAGAAGAAATTCAGAGGAGACAGGATGAGCAAAGCTCACTCAATGAGAAGTATGATGCTTTCATTGAGAGGCAAGAAGGACACAACAACGATGTTAAACAGATGCTGGCCAAGATCTTGTCAAGACTAGGGCCATCTTAGATTGAGTCTATGTTGTTTCTTTCTTTTCTCTGCATCTGTTTTGTTTCTGTGCATCTGATTATTTTTTCATCCTGTACTTTTGTACCCTTTGGTTGAACCTTAATGAAATCATTTTCTTCCTCCATGTGTTCTGTTTTATTCATCTGAATCTTTTCTATTTTTTTTGATGATATGACAAAAAAGGGGGAGAAATACTGTGATAAATGATTTGATTTAATCAGTTGCATTCACTAACAAGAACTGCAAGTTCTATATGGTTTAAGTGTTTTGCAGGTACAGAGAAGTGAAGAAAATCTTCAAAGCAAACACTAGAAGCAAAACCATGGAAACTGAAGCAAGCTGAGTGCTGTCAAGCTTCAGAGATCAGAAGCAAGAAAGAAGAATGAATCAGAAGCACTGATAATAGAATTTGAATATCATTGTCTATCCTGTTATGACAAAATTCTATTTGCTCTGATACATATAATGTTATGGCTCTGATACATTATTTGCTCTGATACACGTTTTTAGCCTAAATGCTCTGATACATTTGGCTCTGATACATATCATGTATTTGAATATACATTTTATGTTCTAACTCGTTCATGCTGACTTTTGTCGTTTAGTTTTTGTTCTGTAACATTTCAGGATGTAGAGATGCTCAGATGATGCTCTGGTACATTCAACAATGTTCTGATACAAATCTAGCATGAAGTGATGTTGGTAGACATTCAAAGTTCTGAAGCTATCCGAGGGAAGCAGAAATCAGAAGATGTGAATGTTCTAAAAGATCCAGAAATTCAAGTTCTGAAGCTGTCCTGAATGGAAGCAGAAGTCAGAAGCTGTGAATGTTCTGAAGATCAAAGAAATTCAAGTTCTGAAGCTGTCCAATGGAAGCAGAAGTCAGAAGCTATGAATTCTCTGAAGGCAGAAGCTTATATGATCGTCTCTACCGAAATAATCAGGGAAGTCTTTTATCAAAGTTCTTCGAGTATTTATTTCAGGGGGAGATTATTTATCTCAGGGGGAGATTGTTAATCTCAGGGGGAGACATATTCATATGCTTATGCTATAGCTGTGTAATTTGTCTTTTGCCGTTTACTCTTTCTGATCGCAAATTCATATCATTTATATATGTTTTTGTCATCATCAAAAAGGGGGAGATTGTTAGAACAAGATTTGTTCTTATCAATTATCTTAGTTTTGATGATAACAATAATATGAATTTTGCTTAAGATAATATGGTACTCTAATCCAATGCAATTTCCCTTTCAGGAAATATATAAAGAGTACGCATAATTCAGCGCTCAGAAGATGTGTCTCAAATGGTTCAGCATGCAACATCAGAACATGGTCTGGCAAGACATCAGAAGATGGTCGAAGCAGAATCAGAACATGGGTCTATGGAAGCATCAGAAGAACATGAGATCAGAAGCACTGAAGATCAGAAGATGGTATCACGCAACAGAAGCACTTCAAGGTCAGAAGATCAGAAGATGCTGTGCACCAAGCTGTTTGACTCTGATGATATTCAAACGTCGTATTCACAAACATGAGATCAGAAGGAAGTACACGTGGCAGACTACGCTGACTGACAAAAGGAACGTTAAAGCTACCAAAGGCTACGTCAGTAGACTCAGCGTGAACAAGGCTCGAGGTAGTTGACAAAAGCGTATAACATTAAATGCAAAGCTGTACGGAACACGCAAAGCATTAAATGCATTCAACGGTCATCTTCTCAACGCCTATAAATATGAAGTTCTGATGAGAAGCAAGGTTAACGATTCTGCACCAAAACAACTTATATCAAACTTGCTGAAACGCTGTTCAAATCTAAACTCAGAATCTTCATCTTCATCAAAGCTCACTACATTGCTGTTGTAATATCTTAGTGAGATTAAGCTTAAACGATTAAGAGAAATATCACAGTTGTGATTATCGCTTTTAAGAAGCATTTGTAAACTCTTGAATTGATTACATTAAGTTGTAAGGAACTAGAGTGATCGGTTGATCAGTATACTCTAGGAAGTCTTAGCAGTTGGCTGAGCAGAAAGTCTTAGGAGTGAACTAAGCCTAGAGTGATCGTGTTGATCAGTAGACTCTAGAAAAGTCTTAGGAGTGAACTAAGCAGTTGTTCCTGGAGTGATCAGGTTGTGATCAGAAGACTCTGGAAGACTTAGTTGCGGACTAAGTGGAGAACCATTGTAATCCGTGCGATTAGTGGATTAAATCCTCAGTTGAGGTAAATCATCTCTGCGGGGGTGGACTGGAGTAGCTTCGTTAACAGTGAACCAGGATAAAAATAATTGTGCAATTTATTTTTATCGTCCAAGATTTAAAGTCACACTTATTCAATCCCCCCCTTTCTAAGTGTTTTTCTATCCTTCACTTCCTACGATATCACACGAACTTTCTTATTGTCCTACGAGTAGGAAAGGGAAAAAAAAGATCTCAACTAAACCCTAGGAGTTTGCTAAGTGTGGGGATTTCACCTAGACTAGAAGTTCTGGAGTCCGGGAGGTCGGTTATACATAGGGAAGTGTTTAAACACCCTACATATCTGTAGTACTCTACAGGAACCTTCTCTGTGTCATTGTGATTGTGTTTGCTGCTAATGATTGGGAAAGTTTCTCCTTTGTGTTAGGAGAAGGAATTGATTTGATTTGAAAAGACAGACAGACAGACTGACTGATTATTTTTGGTATTTTATTAGCTCGCTGAGATTCCTTGTGAACCTCATGCCTACATATCCCTAGTGGAAGTCAGAGCTTAATGTAGTTCGGGGAACTAACTAGGGAAATTAATTGTTTTTTTGGTGCCTTGCTTGAAGCTCAAGGTTGAAGCTTGGAATTAAATCTCTGTTTACAGTAAAGAGACATGGAATCATCTCTACAGAGAGGTATTTGTACTATTCTACCACAAACATTTTGAAAGAGTGACAGAATAACTGAATTCATTTCATTCAAGAGGGGGACCTTACTTGTGTGTGTGCAAGTATGCCAGTCAGATGCCTCTTAAATGAAAGAAAGATGCTCGTCCAAATTAGGGAAAGTGTACAAGTCTGGGGATGTGCCAGAGCATGTCTTTCAGAGTCCTAAATGGGAGACTTTGATTGAATTTGAAATTGAAATGTTTGTTTGTTTGAATGTGGTAGAGTAGTAAAAATATCTCTCTATAGAGATAAGCTATGTCTATCTACTGTATAAAAGATTTGAATTTAGCTTGCTTGTATGAGGCCCAAGCTTGAGGCTTTTTGATTGATTAATTAATATTATTGACTCTGGGAGATGACTCCATTGAGGATTAATTACAGGGTATTTTAGTGTTCTGTACAAAGCCCAGAATTGAGGCTGACTCTACTGAGGAGTGTTTATTTGATGGATTTTATTTGGTGTTCTGTATAAAGCCCAGAATTGAGGCTGACTCTACTGAGGGAGACTCTATTTTTGTGCCTTGTACAAAGCCCAAGGTTGTGGCTGACTCTTAAATAAATGAATTGAGTATGGATGACTATATGGGAAAAGATCCTAAGTGTTAGGAATCTTTGACACATGAAAGTATGGTTTATCTGCCTTGTACAAAGCCCAAGGTTGTGGCTACTGAATAATGAAGAACTCACTGGGGAGACTCTATTATCTGCCTTGTACAATGCCCAAGGTTGAGGCTGACTCTTGACAGGGGAGTTTTATTGTTTGGTGCCTTGTATGAAGCCCAAGGTTGAGGCTAACTGTTTTTGTTGGTTTTAACTCTACTGGAGATTAAAAAGACTGTTTTTCTTTGGAAGCTAACCCTTTCCAGGGATTTTGACTCAGCTGGTGAATTTGTCTATTAAAAGACTGACTTTTATCATGTTTTTGGAGGCTGACCCTTTCCAGGGGTTTTGACTCTTTTGGGGAAATTATCTCCTAAGAGAAATGAATCTTTATTTTTTTGACTTTTTATTAATTGACTTTGGAGGCTAACCCTTTCCAGGGGTTTTGACTCTTTTGGGGAAATTATCTCCTAAGAGAAATGAATCTTTATTTTTTTGACTTTTTATTAATTGACTTTGGAGGCTAACCCTTTCCAGGGGTTTGACATTTTAGACAGATGTTGGAGGCTAACCCTTTCCAGGGGATTTTGTTAAATGAAGGAATGTGTGGAAGCTAACCCTTTCCAGGGATTTTATTTTAGACAGATATTGGAGGCTAACCCTTTCCAGGGGATTTTGTTAAATGAAGGAATGTGTGGAAGCTAACCCTTTCCAGGGATTTTATTTTAGACAGATGTTGGAGGCTAACCCTTTCCAGGGGATTTTGTTAAATGAAGGAATGTGTGGAAGCTAACCCTTTCCAGGGATTTTATTTTAGACAGATGTTGGAGGCTAACCCTTTCCAGGGGATTTTATTAAAATGAAGGGCAGAAAGATTATCTAGTGGAGACTTCTTGTTTAAAGCCCAAGATGAAGGCTGACTCAATGCTGAGGATGATCAAACATGGATCCTAGACTCTGCTAAGGAAGATTGATGAAGATAAGGGTGACAGAGACTATCCATGTCTCTCATTCCAAAAGGTGTACTCAATGCAAAATTGAGACAAACTTAGCTTGTTTAAAGTCTGGTTTAAATTGGAAGAAACTCACCAGGGTAGGCTAAAAGGTGACTAAAGACCTGTTCCTATGTTTATAAGAAACCTGATGGGTCCTTGTATACAAGCTCAAGAGGAAGCTGGAAATGCTTTTAAGAAGCCTGTGGGTCCTTGTACAAAGCCCAAGAGGAGGCTAATCGAGGGTCATCGAGGGTCCTTGTTATAGCACAAGAGAAAGCTATGTGGTCTTGAACTTATTTTGGCTCTAAGCAAATGGGTAAGAGGTTTCACCGGGAATAATTCCTCTTTGGGTGGATGTGTCCTATTATTTGGATTCTAAGGTTTTTTACCAAGATGTTTCACCGGGAATAATTCATCTTGGGGGTTTGAACTACAGATCTCTAATTAGGAAAGAGCCTTCACCGGGAAGACATTCTCAATCCTAGGCCATATTCCTATAATATATGTATAGTTTAACTGTCCTAAGGTTTATACTCAAACGTAGTTCTAAACAAATATATGTACAGTTTATATTTGACAGTAATTTAAATAAAGACTGTAAATTGAAAGCTTGTAAAGCCTAACCTGGATGGAGTGGAGGCCATTGAAGAAGTACGTACAGAGCCTTACCAGTAATTGATGGATAACAGTTGAATATATAGGATAAACAGTTAATGGTTTTTTGAAAACAGAAGAAGTGAAGATGGACAAAGGTCACATAGGTATCTGAAGAGTTTCACCGGGAATAATGCCCTTCAAATACCAGAAGAATGTTTTGAAAACAGAAAGAAGATTTTGAAAATACAGTTTTGAAAACAAGCTAAGAAGAGAAGGTTTTTGGGACTTACACTCTATTAGAGGCCCAGTACTTTACAGTACTGGTGTAAAAGCGATTGAAAATGATTTTGAATGATACAAGGTTTTGTTGTTTGAAAACCCTAATCATTTGATTTATTTGGAGATTGAAAACAGTTTTGAGAATTGACAAAAGTCAACTTAATTAAAGTAAAAAATAAAGATTTTTTACTTAATTAAGACCTAAACAATTAGGGTTTTATCATGAACTTTATTTACAAAATGATTTAGGTTAAAACAAAGTGAAAATATGTATTAAAGTATTTAAGAAAACACTTAAAACATACTATTTTAAACCTAATTAAAATTCAAGAAATACATAATATTTTTATGATTTTTTTGATTATTCACAAAATAGGTATATTAAATGATAAGTGTGTGAAAAATGAAGTGAAAATAAATTAATTTGATAGGTTAAATAAATATGTGAAGTTTTGTGAGAAAATGAAAGAAATTGTGTGTAAAAAAATAGTTTTGGCCCTTGGAGGGTTTGAACCCACGCCCTCTAGGCCACACACTCAAAACAAACACCACTGAGCCAACGCGCGTGTGGTGATAGTGACTTGCCTTCATTTGGTTATGTTTCAAAACAAGTTGCAAATCCTTGAAAAATAAAAGAATCAAAAAGTCTGGGGCGGGGGGATTCGAACCCCAGACTTGAGGCATGATGATACTAAGGGCGTATGGGAGGCCACTAGGGCAAGTTTGTTCAGTCGTTAAGGGAATGCCTATCATTAAAAATAAAACAAACTTTGCTCAGAGATTTGAAAAATGGCGCCACCCTCCATCTTCGTCTTCAACCTCAAGCTCCATCAATTCAAATTTCTGAACTCTCTCAACTCTCAACCATTTGCAATGATGTAAACATGAAACTTGCTCTAAATTCACTCACGATTCTAAATATGTAACTAACATGAATTAATATTAACTACATCTAACTAATTTACCAGAAATCGTGAAGAACCCTAAAATTTCAAAATCAAATTAAATGACTATACTGCAAGATAAATGGATGATGATAGAGGGTTTTCAATCCTCTGATGATGCTGAACAAGATAGAATCGAGCTATTTCACAAAGAGTACTTAAATTAGAGAAGTGAGGTTCAGGAACTTACCTCTGAAAATGGAGGTCGTGAGGATGATTGAGAGCACCTGGGCTTGAATGAATGATCTCAATAGCTTCCCTGAGACTCAATGATGCTAACTGAATGCTTGTTGGAGCTTGAATCCTCCTGAATTGCTCTATGGTCCTCCCTCGATTTCAGCTTCAAGTGAACATGGAGGGTGTTGATTCTTGAGTTACAGATGAGCTGCAGCCATCTGGTTAGCTTCACTATGACCTGAGGAATGTGCCTGGATGATTGGCTTGGCTCAGAACCTTCTGAATTACTCCATGGACCTCCAACTGCAAATGCTCCAAAGTGAGAGCAACAATGGTGTTCCTCCACTTACAGAAGTGATCCAGGTGCTTGGATCACCTCAAATGACCTCCCTTGAGATGTTAGAATGCTTACTTTCCAAAGATGAGCTCTGGTTTGAAGAAAACGATTCTTCTTGCCAAAGAACTTTGAAAAACAATAAGCATGAGAAGAGAAAGAGAAAGCAAGGAATTGAGTTTCTTTGGTGTGGTTTCTGAATGAGAATGAGGCCTCTATTTATAGGGAATTGGTTCAGAGTAATTGATCATAGTAAGCTTGCTTAATGAGGTGAGTTTGGTTTCTTAGCTATGAAGAAAGTTTGAAAATATCCCAAATGCAATGATGCATTTTCGGGCTAGCTTCCCCAACCATTGATCTTGCATGATCTTAGGGAACATTTCTGATTCAGAGGAGAGTTCTAATTGGCTTAGAGCAAGATTCCTTGATGATTCACCATTTGCCATAAATTCAAAAATGCAATCATTACATAATCACATGCCTTTGTTTTTGGGAATCTTCTCTAATCCTTATGCAATGATGAATTTGAATGTATGGCATGTCTTCAGATGTATTAGAGGTCGTGTAGCATCATTTAGTGAAGCAAAATGCACAAAATTGCAAAGTTTCAAATTGTACATGACCTATAATTTCACTTCATGAGACCAACTTTGAACAAGCATAACTCCTAGCTCAAATTGAATTTGGAGAAGGTTGAACACAATTTGGAAAGCCCTAAACATCTACTTCAAATCATTAGTTTATGTCTTCTTCAGAATCATTTGGGAAATTTGTGAAAAATGAGCCCAAAGTTGGATGAAAACTAGGTTAAAACACTTAAAAAAATTTCTAAGTGTTTATGACCTAAACTTCAAAATTTCCAAAACTTCATAAATGGTTGATCTTTTGAAAAAAGTTCCTTTGTAAGATGTTGTTTTATTTTGCAAGATCTACAACTTTCATATTGGAAGTTTTTTGAGTTGTGTAGGTGAAATTTTGAGTTCTCACCATGCCTTCAAAAACCCTAATTCCCGACTTTTCGCTCCTTGATGAATTTCTTTGAATTTCTTTGGTCAAATGACTTTGACATCCATATTTTGATGATATTGATCTTTGAAAGTCATTTTTTGACCAAAAACCTTAAAAGTCAATGATGATCCTTCACAGTTGACTTTTTCCTGACAAAGTGAATTTTTGGGCTTTTGTGCAGAAACAAGATCTTTTCCTCAAATGAATGATGTAAATGGATTATATTAAGGTAGTAGAGATTCTTGAATCATGTCTTGAGTTTTGGATTCATGCCCTGATTAAAAGTCAACTATCTTGGTGAATTAGGTCAAAACCCTAATTTGTCGACCATGTGAAAATAATGACTGTAGACTTTGAATTGAAGTGTGATGTCCAGTAGATCTTGTAATATGAGTTATTTGAAGATGATTGATGTCTTTGAATGGTTCCCTGAGGCTTTTTAGGGTTTCCCAAAAGTGATCCCTGATTTTAGTCCTTGATAGGCTCAAAACCCTAGTCTGGTGACCTGAGTAAACCTGTACTCATATGACTGGATGTCTAATCAATCATAGATGAGAAAAGTGAATTCTTTGAGCCTCATGATTGTATTAGGGACTAATCCTTGTATTGATTGATCCTTTGCCTGAGCTTTATTGTCTTTGAGCATCCTTGATTGGATACCAGATGGAGAAGTGACTGCTCTGGGAACTTGTCTTGACCTGATGAAAAATCCTGAAGATATGCCATCTCAGGGGGGTCAAAAATTAGGGTATGACATTATGGAACAAGAATTCACTATAAAAGTGAAAAGATGAGAAAAATGGAGAATTTCAAGTGACTATGGACTTGGAGAATTCTGGTGTAAGGGATGCAATGAGCAATTCCCTCTATTTATAGGCAATATTTAGGGTTTGTGGAGGGAAAAATCTCAGATATTTGAAGCTCCCATGTGACTTTGTACTTGGTTGCTTACTTGTGAAGAAATGAGAAAATTGGAGTTCCAATGGCAAGGTACAAGTTCAAGCATGCTTCCGTGACTTTATTCTGAGTTTGGAGAGCTTGCTTGTGGTGTTCAATTTGCTTTTGGTGTATAAGAGACATTGTAGTGGCTCAAGGAGTGGACTTTGTGCATAACGCTTGCTTTACTAGAGTGGAAGTCGTGATTTTAGTCCATAAATGGCATGAATTTTGAACAAAGCTTAGAACACTTGGTCCATAGCTCAAAAGCAAGTGAAATCATCTGAGTTTGGCCATTTGAACAAGTTAAAATGGTTGTACTAGAGAGATTCTTTCAGATTTGCAAGGGTTTTGGATTTGGTTCTTAACTTTCTTCATAAAACTTCTTCATTTCAAGTGTTCGTGGTGCCATATTGACAAAATCATATCTCATGGATGGAGCCATGGATTTTCATGATACTTAGCTCTTTGGAAATCCCTTGTTACATACTTCAAATGAGTAGTTAAAAGTTTCCTCAAACTCCTTTTGGATCTTGGAGAAAAATGGACTTAAAGTGGAGGAAAAACTAGGTAAAACACTTTGAAAATTTTGTTAGTTTTTTTAACATAAACCTTGTTTGCTCAAAATCACTTATAAATAATTACTTTTTGCCAAAATGTGATGCTGACAAAATGATTTTTATTTGAAGAGATCTACAACTTTCATTTTGGAAGTTTTTTGAGTTGTGTAGGTGAAATTTTGAGATCCATGAACTAGGTCAAAATGCACTTAAAAACCCTAGTTTGACTTTTGTTGACTTTTTGTTTCTTGATGAATTCTTTGAATTTTCTTTGATCAAATGTCTTCAATATCCATATGATGATTATTTGGGCCCTTAAAAGTCCATGGTTGACTATTTTCCTCAAAAGTCAAAGGTTGACTTGTATAGTTGACTTTTTTCAAATGAATGGATGTCTTGTGATTTACAAATGAATCAAGATCTGCTCTTCAAATGAATGATGTGAATGGACTATAATGTTGATTTGGATGCCCTTGAATCATATTTTGAGTCTTGGAACCATCTCCTGATTAAAAGTCAACCCTCTAGTGGAATTAGGTCAAAAACCCTAATTTGGGCCTCTGATGAACTTAAAGGTGATTGATCTTGCATTGAACCATCTTTGGGCTTTGATTTTGATTGGAGAACTCCTTTGAATCATAGAAGAATTTTGAACTCCTTTGTGGACCTCAAAACTTTAATTTGTTCAATCTTCTCTTGATCAGTATCCTGTCTTGGGACACAAGCAACAAACACAATTTTTGTATTTTTGGTTAGCAAATGATAAATGCATGATGGTAATGATGACAATGATGATCCTAATATTTAAGCTATGGTGGGATCTCAGTGGTCAAAAATTGGGGTGCAACAGATGCCCCTATTTAAGATCCTGATACCTGATGAGGGGAAGGTGGAATCTTCGTCTCAGCACTGTAGGAGGGACTTAAATATAAAAGATAGCACAATTTTGGACCCTGAGAGCCCACATGCATGATATGAAAGCAACATATATTTTTTTATTTTCATATGCAATAAACAAACAACATCCTTTCTTTAAACTGGGAGGAAGGAAACAGATCAACTGGGGACATAGGGTAGACAACCCCTGACACTTGAAAAATGAGCGACGTAACAGACTTTTGGTAAACTCAAGATTTTATAGAACAGGGTTTAAAGGGGTTCTGGATTCTCTTAGGACAAAAGGGCCAATTACGGATTCTCTCGTAATGACAAAGATATGTTACGGGTTCACACATAACACAACACCAAGCTATGGGTTCACACATAACAAGGTTAATCTTCTCCATGGGCTGCTTTCACATGCTGGGGATGGATATCAATGGGCTTTCTTAATGAACTGTCTCATACGCTGGGGAGACTCACCATTCACAAGGGATAATAAACTTCAACATGAACTTTCCCGACGCTGGAGGGACTAACCATTCATAATAATTTTCAACTAATCATTCATAAATATCTTCAACATGAACTGTCTCGACGCTTGAGAGACTAACCATTCATAAGGGATAATAGACTTCAACATGAATTGTCCCGATGCTGGAGGGACTAACCATTCATAATAATCTCAACATGAACTGTCTCGACGCTGGAGAGACTAACCATTCATAAATAACTTTAGGTTCTTCAATAGACGGTCTTCAACATCTATTGTGAATCTTCTATCGTGAATTGTCTTCTTACACCGAGACTAATCACTTGCAAAATCAGGTTCTTCAATAGACTCTCTTCATCATTTTGAGAAGGCCAACCATCTATTGTGAAACTTCTATCATTCCCAAACTTCTTTGCTGGAAATATTTTTCTTGCTCCATAGATACTTTCATCTTCTTTCAAGAAGGGAATTGGGGACACACAAGCTGCTCAAATAAAGAGACCATTACTTGTAGTCAAGTAATAACTGCAGTAGTAGTTGCTGGGGATATAAATCCAACTTTTTGGGGAACCACAAACAGATTCTTATTTGAAAATGTCGGGTCTTCAATTGTGCAAAATAAATGCACTCTGAAACCCCAAACAAGACACTTCCTATTGAGGAACAAGCTCAAAAATGGGGGTCCATCCTATCTATAGATAGGTTGATAACCTAAAACAAGAGCTTCCCATGAGGAACAAACTCTCTGGAGAAACATAAAAGTTAAGGGTCTTTCTGCCTAAAGCTGACGCTTAAATGGAAGGAGTAAAGACATTGCTCGGGGAACAATAAGCTTATCATATCAACAAGATGCACATAATGTGCATGAATATGATGAATGAATACATGAGTGCATAAGTGAGTGTTATGTGCATACTGACAAAACAAACATATAATAAGATGACCACGCTGGGAAATGACAACGCCAGGGTATATACTCGCCCGATCGTTAATAACATCTTCTGTTGGGGATGCAATTCCTACTGGGGAAGAGAATATTCTTCAAACCATTCTTCATTATCAAAGGATTCATTCCGAGAAGAAAACCCGTTGAAAAGGGGAACATATTTCGAGAAGAAAACCTATCTTTGGCTGGAAACAACTTGTGTCAAGACCTAGTTGCTTTGTAGGAATGAAATCTATCAGTGCTTTTGCTTCTTGTTTCGAGAACCAACTCTTCTGGGGACTTTAGGTCCACATTTACCTCTGTGTTCAAGAGTCTTAAGAAAATGTTCTATCTCTTCATTTTGAAAAACAACTTTTGACTTTGTTTAAAATCTGTAAATTAAAAACAGAATTTTGCAAGATAGAATAACAAATAAGAATTCCAAGAAATGAGACAAGGCTCAAATTTTCATTAATAGAATGGTAGTCTGTGAACGGCAAGACTCCATGGATTACAAAGTTATAAAATGGTAAATTTTTCAGGAAAGGGTACACTGAAATACAATGATCACTAGTCTCCCTATCAACTTTGAATATCACGCGTACGCTGACGTCTGTTGAGAGTTTTCATAGAATCTTCGGGATGGCCAGGTGATACGGATGTGGTTACTTGCCATATTCCCTAATTTTTACATGAATTGCCTTCATAGGTTTTCAATTCATCGGGGTGTTTTCCTTTTCTTTTATTGTCTCTAATTTTTGCCTGGACCACCCTTTCAGGTTTTCAGTCCACCGAGACGCTCATTTTTGCCTAAGTAACCCTTTTGGGTTTTCAACTTAGCGAGCTTCTTTCTTTTTTCTTTCTTTAGGAGAATTATTTCTTGACCATATCGGTATTCACGGGACGTGGTAATTCTTCACCATCCATAGTCGTAAGAGTCAAAGCACCACCTGAGAAGGCTTTCTTAACAACATATGGGCCTTCATAATTGGGAGTCCATTTTCCCCTAGGATCGGGTTGAAGAGGTAATATCTTCTTGAGCACGAGATCGCCTTCCTTGAATCTTCGAGGTCTGAATTTCTTATCAAAGGCTCTCTTCATCCTTTCTTGGTAAAGCTGACTGTGGCATAATACGGTCATTCTTTTTTCTTCAATAAGATTCAACTGATCATATCTGGCTTGGCACCATTCAGCTTCTGATAACTTGGCTTCCATTAGGATCCTTAAGGAGGGAATCTCTGTAACACCCCCAATTCTATACTAAAAAAATAAGGCATACATTTGCGTAAATCAGAGTAAAGAAGCATGCATCTCACGAGGGCGTTACACATAATTCAAAATAAAACAACATTTTATCTTTAAAACATGCAATGGTCATTTCCAAATAACACGAGATTTAATACAACATGCAAAACCACAGCGGAATAATCATCTCATCAAACAAACGGTAAAATAGGATGATTCCCATACATTATCCACCATGTCTCAACACCCTACTAGAGATCTAAATCTCTAAGCTAAGCCTCCTTCGAAGCATCACTATCCACGAAACCTGCACGTTACCAACAAAGGATAATATTCAAACAGAAGGGTGAGAATTCAACTTCTTATAGATAAACATAATATGGGAAATTTAAAACACAACAAGAATACATTTCGAGAATTCATCACTCTTCACATAAACATGCATCATATGAAATTAATCAAGATTCACATGTTCATGTCATACAACCTAGCTTATTCAATTCCACATAATCAAACCTGATTACTAAACAATGTACATATTCATATTTCACCAACATCTAGATTCTAAGTACATATCCTTTTCAACAACATTCACGAGGTAACAATTGTTTTCAAACCTAATCATATTCTAAATATACAAGTTATCATCACATAATCACATATACATGTTTTTCCAAATATATAGACATGTATAAGATCCACCGATGTATCGCAAGTATGAACATATATCACCAAATGCACATATTCATCTCTATCCCATTTCACAAAACATCATAGAATATATTTACATCATTGGAATCGTGTCATTAATATTACAAGTATACATGTAATCACCTCTCTAACCCCATGTATCATCATCAATCAAACATGATTCACATATCCACACATATATACATATATCATTAGTACATATAAATCCACATCTACATCACATATGTTTCAATCACATATATCACATTCATAACACAACAATTATTCATATCAAATGAATCACAAATCCACATATATGCATATCCACCAACATCATTCCACATAATTCATATCACATAAATCACACCAACAACAACATTTCACACCGACACGTGCGAATCAAGTGTGACTCAATGTGATATGCATGTGGATCCCATCCGTTATCATTTCCGGTCATGCCGATTGTCTTTCCTCTATAGACTAGATATCCACCTCAAAAGCTTCATTCCGCGTTAAGCTTTCAACCCCCATACTGCGCTAGGTTTGAGAAAAGCAAATAATCTTCGCAAGATTACCCAACATTGCCTCTTCCAACATTGCACAATACACACAACATGACTTCAATGCGAAACAGTGCATCACTCAACACACATCAATCAATCACATGTGTTCAATTCTAGCATCATCATTATTCAATCCACGTCTCGATACATACACATTTAAATGATCATTATCAACAAGACACATTCAAATAGTATATATATATATTCATTCCAACATATCATGGATATCACATCACATAACACATCTATGAATATTAGCCACAAGTCATTAATTCATAATGCACACATAAGTAAGTCACATGTTATCCATATATTAACATTAAAATTAAACCATTCAACATCAACCAACTCTATCCTATCATATAGATAATCTCATTAGCTTCTTAACGCTTCGAACGGCGCATAAAACGGAGTTACGGATCAAAAGTTATGGTCTTTACAAAATCTGCTCAAAATTAAACCCCTAGGTAGACGCATACATCTCTCCGGTCAACGCAAACTCCTTCATGTTGACGTAAACTGAAGGTAAACATATTTTTGCCTTTCTGGGTTGTTTAGGTCGACGCAACTTCTGCGTAGGTCGACCTAGGCAGCATGCAAACTCAGATTTTACCATTTTTCTTCCCTAATTCCCTCACACAACACCCATTAACCCATACACAACCCATACATCAATTGAAAGCAAATTTAGCACATAAATAATGTTCCTAAACATGTTTCTAACCATGGGTCATTCATACAACACATTAAACATGAACAAACCACAAAAATCCAATTGATTTCACATAAATATTAGGGTTCATACATTTTCATGGGATTTCAAAGATTGAAGAGAATCACACAAACACATACATTACCCAATCACATAAACTATAAGAACTTGGATTCTAATCCGTACCTCTATTCAAACTCCTCTAATCTTCAAGAATATCACAATCCTCTTCTCTTCCTCTTCTCTTCTTTCTCTTCTCTTCTCTCTAGCCTCTTTCTCCAAAATGAATGTTATGAGAACTAATCTAATTTCTCTCTTACTATCTTTCTCACATAAACGGGCTTAACCCACAATCTATTCTTTCTAACTAAATTAGGCCCACTAACTAATATCTCATAATATTACTAACAATTCAATTAATCCAATTAGCATAAAACTCAAATTAAATAATATCATACTAAATAATTAAATAACATGAATAATTAGTAAAACACCAAATAGAACTAATTAAATAAATAGCTAATAAAATCGGGATGTTACAATCTCAACCTCTATCGGGAGTACGACTTCCATGCCATATACCAAGGAGAAAGGTGTTGCCCCGGTCGAAGTGTGAACTGTAGTACGGTATCCATGCAGAGCCAGAGGAAGCATTTCATGCCAGTCCTTGTAAGTCACAACCATTTTATGGACAATCTTTTTGATATTCCTGTTAGCTGCTTCTACCGCTCCATTCATCTTAGGACGGTAGGGAGAGGAACTGTGATGCTCAATCCTGAACTCACCACATAACTCTTTCATCATCTTGTTATTCAGATTAGAACCATTATCAATAATGATTCTGTTGGGTACGCCGTAGCGACAGATGAGATTGTTCTTGATAAATCATACTACCACTTGTCGAGTAACATTGGCGTAATAGGCAGCCTCGACCCATTTGGTGAAGTAGTCAATGGCGACCAGGATGAAACGATGTCCATTTGAATCCTTAGGTTCAATCATTCCAATCATATAAATCCCCCACATAGAGAAAGTCCATGGATGGGAGATAACATTGAGAAGCGTCGGAGGCACATGGATCTTTTCAGCATATATCTGGCATTTGTGGCACTTCTTCACATATCTGTAACAGTCAGATTCCATTGTCATCCAATAGTAACTCGCTCTTAGTATCTTTCTTGTCATTGCATGTCCATTGGCATGAGTGCCAAAAGATGCTTCATGAATTTCTTGCATTAATTGGTTTGCTTCGTGTCTATCCATGCATCTGAGCAATACCATATCAAAATTCCTTTTGTGGAGCACGTCTCTAGTCAGGAAGAAATTACTAGACAATCTTCTTAAAGTTCTTCTATCTTTGCTAGATGCCTCATGTGGGTACTCTTGTTTTTGTAAGAAGATTTTGATGTCATAAAACCACGGCTTGTCATCTGTGACAACTTCAACAGTGAATACATGAGCCGGCCTATCCAGGCGCATGATTGTAATTTAAGGAGCTTCATTGGAAACTTCACTTGATACATGGAAGCTAGAGTAGCCAATGCATCTGCCATTTGATTTTCCTCATGAGGTATGTGATGGAATTCAAATTTGTTGAAGAAGGTTAGCAGTCTCCGGGCATAATCCTTGTAAGGAATTAAACCAAGATGACGGGTTTCCCATTCTCCTTTGATCTGAGTAATGACTAGAGCAGAATCTCCGTACACATCTAGAATCTTGATTCTAAGATCGATGGCTTCTTCAACTCCCATGATACAAGCTTCGTACTCTGCCATATTGTTGGTGCAGTCGAACATCAGTCTTGCAGTGAATGGTACATGAGAACCTTGTGGCATTACAATGATTGCCCCAATTCCTCTACCATAAGCATTAACAGCTCCATCAAATATCAGACCCCATCGGGATTCAGGATCAGGTCCTTCTCCATGTAAAGGTTCTTCGTAATCTTTTGATTTCAAATACATTATATCTTCATCTGGGAAGTCGTCTTGCAAAGATTGATTATCATCAATAGGTTGGGAGGCCAAATGATCGGCTAAAACACTTCCTTTGATGGATTTTTCTGCACAATATTGGATGTCGTACTTTGATTATAACATTTGCCAGCGGGCAATTCTTCCAGTCAACGCAGGTTTTTCAAACAAGTATTTGATTGAATCCATTTTGGATATGAGGTATGTCGTATGAGTCAACATGTACTGCCTTAGCCGGCGAGCAACCCATACGAGAGTGCAACAAGTTTTCTCGAGCAGTGAATATCTTGTTTCACAGTCGGTATACTTTTTGCTCAAGTAATAAATGGCATACTACCAGACTCATCTTGTTGACCCAGGACACATCCCATAGAATCTTCAAGTACGGTCAAATACATGATCAAATGTCTTCCTTCCACTATAGGGCTTAAAATTGGAGGTTCCAACAGGTATTCTTTGATATTCTCAAAAGCTTTTTGACATTCTTCTGTCCATTTACATTCTTGGTCCTTGCAGAGAAGCTTAAAGATCATTCCACAAGTTGCAGTCATGTGAGATATAAATCTGGAGATATAGTTCAATCGTCCCAGAAATCCTCTAACTTGTTTTTCTATTTTTGGAGGAGGCATTTCTTGAATAGCCTTGACTTTGTCGGGATCAACCTCAATACCTCTTTGGCTGACGATGAAACCTAGTAATTTTCTAGAGCGGACACCAAATGTGCATTTACTTGGATTCAGACGCAGCTTGTACTTTCTCAAATGTTGGAACAACTTCAGTAGGTGCCCCACATGTTCTTCTTCTGATGCAGACTTGGCAATCATGTCATCCACATAAACTTCAATTTCTTTGTGAATCATGTCATGGAAGAGAGTTGTCATGGCTATTTGGTAAGTTGCTCTAGCATTCTTCAGACCAAATGGCATCACACGGTAACAAAATGTGCCCCATGGTGTGATAAAAGTTGTTTTTCCATATCTTCAGGTGCCACATGATTTTATTGTAACCTGAGAATCCATCCATAAATGAGAAGACTTTAAACTTAGCAGTGCTATCTACCAGCATGTCAATGTGGGGTAGCGAGAAATCATCTTTTGGACTTGCTCTGTTTAAGTCTCTGTAATCAACACACATTCTGATTTTTACATCCTTCTTGGGAATGGGCACTATGTTGGCCAACCATTGAGGATATTCTGATGCGACGAGGAAACCAGCGTTGATTTGCTTTTGTACCTCTTCTTTGATCTTGTCTGCCATATCTGGGTGAGTTCTCCTCAACTTCTGCTTGACAGTCGGACATTACAGTTTCAACGGTAATCTGAGCTCTACAATAGTGGTATCCAACCCAGGCATATTTTGATAGCTCCAAGCAAAGACATTCACATATTCTTTGAACAAATCAACCTTTTCTCTTTGACGCTTGCTTCTAACAATGCCCCAATTCGCACTTCTCTTTTATCTTCTTCAGTACCTAAATTGATTACTTCCAAAAGGCTCTTTGTGCGGCTCAATGTCTTTCCACTGTGCTCAAGTAGACGGGAGATCTCTTCAGGGATCTCTTCACTACTCTCTTCTTCAGCTTCGTACACAAAGTATTCAAAGTTGGAAGAGGGCCTAGGATCATTGTTTTCAGCGGGTTTATCAAGAGATAATATGCACATGATTTATGTTTTGCTTTTTAGGAAAAAAATAAAAGAAAAGGTGTATGTGCAAATTTGAAAAACAATTTTGATTAATTTTATGGGTTTTTTAGATGTTACCATTTTCAGAAAAAGATAAACAAAAGGGAAGCAAAAATTGTTTTTTACTAATGATTTGAAACAAAGCCCTACATAAGCTCACTTTTGTCTTGGGCAGAACAAAAGGAATTATTATATACAGCCTGACACGTTACTCTTTCGCCTTGGGCAGAGCGAAAGGTTTTTTAAAAGACAGAAAATTACTTAGACTCATGAACAACAGAAGAGATGCTGACGGAAGTCCAGTTAGAGTTGTCCTCTCTTCGCGTCACGAAGCTCAAACATTTTGGAACATCTTCAATGATAGCAGCTATCTCCTGTTTATTTGGGTTGATGTAGCCAGCACTCTGAAAAGTCTCATGCAGAGTCTTGATATAGCTTCCATACTCAAGTTCTTTTTCTTTTAACTTCTGTGATGTGAATCCTAGACCACTTTTGTTCTTGTTGGTGGGAAGTTCAATAACTTGCCCCCAACCTTCATAAGATCCTTGGGCAACCACCTGTTGGGCATTTTTCCAGGATGAAATAGACGCTGCAGCTTTCTTTCCGTATTCTGGATTGGCAATTTCCAAAGCTTGAATTGAGCTTCAAATTCTTTAATATTGGGGATAGAAGACAAATGACTCAAGAACATAGTTTGTTCCCCATAAATAGTAATCAACTTGTCTCTCACAGCAAACTTCAGCATCTAGTGGAGAGTGGAGGTAACAGCTCCAGCACTATGGATCCAGGGTCTTCCCAACAAACAGTTGTAAGCGGGATAAATTTCCATCACTTGAAAGGTGACATCAAAATCATGAGGTCCGATGCGGATAGTGAGATCAGTCTCTCCAATCACGATGCGTGAGAATCCTTCAAAAGTCAGTACGCTAACCCCATTGGGTATAAAAGGTGCCCCTTGATAAGACAAACTTTCCAAGGTGCTCCATGGCATAATGTTCAGAGATGAACCAGCGTCTACCAACACATCTGTCAAAATGTTGTCTTCATACTTTGCTGATATGTTTAGGTCACGGTTGTGCTTCGGAATCCTTTGAGGGATTTCTCGCATCATACTATCAAGTGGCCCATACGTCATTTCTTCCTCAATGTAATTGTGTCCTTTTATTCCTTTGATTTCTTCATCTAGAAAACCCAGACCTATCAAAGTTAGAATGTCTTCTTGTAGACTAGTACAACCTCGTATGCTCCCTTCACAAGCGGGACAACTATCATGGCTAAAGTCAATTGATCCGTTTTGGACCCATTTCTCGTGTATCATTCGTAAGGATCCGCGCACAGTGCAAACATCAAGCACATACTTCACGGTGGAACATTCTCCAATCATGTTGACATTATTCTCATCTCTATCTCGGAGAATCTGGATAAGTCCTCGATCCATGAGACTCTGAATTACTGCTTTCACCAGTGCACATCCGCGGGTATCTATGCAGCAGATTCGACATGAGCCATAATTGTGTCGAGTTAATCCTCCCATCACCCATAAGGTGGCATGCATTTGCACTATGTCACATCTCAACTGGTGTACATCATAGACTTGTTATTGGCCAGGACAGCCATGTACCATGTTGACAGAGTGAATTTCTTCATCCCTTTTCTTTCTTGATATGCTGATAATTCCTTGGTCTAGTAGTTTCTGAAGGTCTTCAACCACGAGAGTACATCCACGAATGGTGTTGGAACATATTGGACAAGCATTGTAGTCATGTGGAGGAAAGTAATCAAGTTCACACAAGACAGCGTGCATATTAACCAAGGATTGAGTGGATTCATAAACATCCTGGAGGTATTCATAACCGGATTGAGTTTGTATTTCATTGACAGTCCCATGGTTAGGCAGTGGATTAACTTGAACATTAGGATTAACATCCTTGAAGGTGAGCATGTTGCTCCGGACCAGTTTTTGTACTTCACTCATGATAGGGTAACAATTTTCCACAGTATGACCAGGAACATTCTTGTGAAAAGCACAACGAGCATCTACCTTGTATCAAAATGGTGGATTAGCGGGAGGAGGAGGATCCCTCAATTGAACTAGATTCTTATGAAGTAGCAAAGGCAGAAATTCCGTATAAGTCATCGGAATAGGATCAAAAGGCAGATATTTCCTTTGTTGATTTTGTTGAGGAGCCTGTTGTCAAGGCTGTTGAGGCTGAGGCTTCTGCAAATTCTGAGGCGGAGCTTGGCTAACAACTGGAGTTATAACACCAATTTGTTGTGGTTGATACCGTCTTTTTCTTCCTCTTGAGATGGCACTAATAGTTTCTTCCTTCTTCTTGGCAAAGTTACTACCAAATCTTTTGACGCCACCACTAGATAGTGATGAACTGGCTTCTTTGACTAGGTGACCTTCTTGGATACCTTCTTCAAGCCGCATCCCCATGTTTACCATTTCAGTAAAGTCATTGGGAGCGCTTGCTACCATCTTCTCATAATAAAATTTTCTTAGTGTCTTAAGGAACACCTTGGTCATTTCTTTTTCTTCCATGGGAGGAATGCTTTGAGCAGCTAGTTCACGCCATCTTTGCGCGTACTCTTTGAAGGACTCTTTCTTTCTTTGGGACATAGCACAGAGTTGATCTCTGTCTGGTGCCATATCAATATTGTATTTGTACTGTCTGATGAAAGCTTCTCCGAGGTCATGGAATGTACGGATGTGAGTACTATCCAAACTCATGTACCATTTCAAAGCAGCTCCAGATAAGCTATCTTGAAAGTAATGAATCAGCAGGCATTGATCTTCAGTGTGCATGGATATTTTCCTTACATACATAATCAGATGACTGTGAGGAAAGGAGTTCCGTTTATACTTCTCAAATTCTGGGAGTCTGAACTTGGCCGGAACTCTGACATTCGGAACCAAGCATAAGTCATTTACTTCTTTTCCAAATAGATCTTTTCCTCTAAGGGCCTTGATCTCTTTTTTCATTTCCAGACATTGGTCTTCAAATTCTTCCAATCTACCCATACCCTCAGAAGGAGCACCATGGAAAATCTGTTCGTTGTAAAGAGGAATAGTGTTTACAACGGCAGAAGTAGTAGTCATAATATCTTGAGGAATGGTTGTTTGTGGAACAGGAATCTGTTGTCCAGCCAATTGGAAGTCCATATCTATCCCATATGGTCTAGTGGTCGTAGGACTCGCCCCAGGAATTGCAGGAATTGCAGGAATCTGAGCAGTTTCTATCTCGGTGATCATAGTAGTCTGAGCTTAGGTTAGTGGCTGATTCTAAGCAGCCACCAAGTCTTGAACCATAGAAGTTAATCTTTCAATACCGGAGTGTAGGACAGCAACTTCTTCTTGCCACTCTTGATCATCAACAATACCGTCTTCCATTCTTTGATGATTGGCGCGAGTATTATACGGGTGCGTCAGCTTGACTCTCAGGAGAGAGAGGAGTGAATAAGACTCTGACTCAGATGTGAGTGTGAATGTGAATGTGGTATGATGCATGCAATGCAAAAGACTCTTTTTATTAATTTTCAAAGTATATCACAATATATTTCAAGGATTTATTGAAGAGTTTTGTAAATGTAAACACTATATAGTAACATGAAAAAGAAATTTCATTCATTAATAATAAAGGGACAAGGCATCCTTGGTACATGTAAGGGTCATCGAGGGTTATCGAGGTACCATTTCTTTTGATAGAATACAACGGGACAAGGGACAAACAAGTCATAAATTACTTTCAAGAGTTACAAGGTAGAAACAAACAAAGAAATCTAGTAAAATCCAAGAGCAATCATCAAAGCTTACTGAGAAGTACCCATATCATCTTGAATCTTCTTCTTCTTCAGCTTGAGCTTTTCTAGCTTATCAATAATACTCTTCCATGCAGATTCTTTTGGAGGGAGAGCTTCTTCCTTCTGCTTCCTCTTCTTCTCTCTTTCATATTTGGAAATGGTAGCATCCTTAGCTATGAGCCAAGTGTCTTGAAGGAATAGTTGATCATTCTTTTCTTTCAACATATCTTCATAGGATTCTTCCAACATTCCTAATTCAGCATCAGAATACTCAAACTTCTTCTTCCAATGGTCTCTTGATTTCTTCATCTTTCTTAGAGCTTCTTGGAGACTTTCAATTGTTGAAGGAACTACAATGGGTGGAACATACTCCTCAATTGGGGGTGCAGATATTTTAAGGAGAATAGGCATTCTCATTTCAGCAGCTCTGGTAGTGACCCAACTATCAAAAGGCTCAGGAGAGAGATCCCCTTTGGTCTTCCAATCTTTGATTTCTCTTCTATGGCTTGGGTACCAAGCATTAGAAATCCTTTCTCTAAACTATTTGTTCTCAACCCTTTCTTCCAGAAAGAACCCATCCAATAGGTTGCTCCTTGGCCTTTTGTCCATAGGAAACCCAAATTGACGACGAGCTAACACGGGGCTATAGTTGATTGCTCCTTTTGTACCAATGAGGGGCACATTAGGGAAATCACCACATCAGTCTAAAGTCTTCATTCTACAAAAGTGATTGTTTGTCCAAACAATCTCAACATTGGTAAGAGTCATGATCTTGTGTGACCATTTCAATCCTTCTTTCTGGCTCCAGAATTCAGAGGTGTCAGGTAGATGAGATATGTACCACTTGTATAGCAAAGGAGTACAACAGGTAACCATTCCCTTTCCATAGGAATTTCTGAGATGAATAGAATAGTAAGTGTCCCCAAGTAATGTAGAAACAGGATTCTTCTTCATAAAGATCTTGATGGCATTCATATCAACAAAGTTGTTAATGTTCGGGAACAAGAACAATCCATACACTAACAAGGCAAAAACAGCTTCAAAGTCTTGTTCCTTTCTTTCTTGTGACAAGGTGAGAGCTTTCTCAATTAAGAACTCAGCAGGTAATCCAGGTAATCCTCCTTTAGTAACCATGTTCTTTTCAATTTCTCCCTTTTCTTAAGTGAGTGGACTTTGCAATCTCACAAGGCTTGGGATCTTGTTCTAAACCAGTGAAAGGAACTCTTCTAGTTATAGGCAACCCAATAATGCTTGAATATTCTTCCAAGGTAGGCAATAGTTGATAATCAGGGAAGGTGAAGCAATGATACAATGAATCAAAGTGGAGAGGATTCCTTCTTCCATCTTGGTTATGAGGAGATACAACAATCTTCCATACTTGCTACAAAACTTGTCTTGATCAACAATCAAGGATCCTAGCTTTCTTAATTCTTCCACCTCAAAACTCTTGAAAGTATATTTCTTGGTTTTTCTTCTTCCAGGTTCCATCCTATAATGTTTACAACACAAAAGGTTTCTTTTAATTCCTTGAAAGATATTATGTTTTTAGATGCATGGATGAATGAATGTAAACATAGCAAAAACATGGGCTTAAGGGTTCAAAGTCACGAGCATGGAGCCAAAGGTCTAGCCATCCCAAAGGTGTGTATTATGGTCATTTTGTACCTGTAGATCAAGGTTCTATTGTTTCCCAGACTCAAGCATCCCAACATGGAGATTGTAAACTCTGTATCAACATACTCATTTGAACAAAATCCAAGAGAACCTCATCTGAGCGTAGCCTCGTGTAACAACTATTCTGAAAATGAATCAGACATAGTTTCCACACTACATCTTAATGGCCAAGATTGGTTAAGGGTATGTAGGCCCCCAGCTTCTACAGCCTAGTTGAATGCAACGATGTATTCCCAACTACATGGTCAACAAAGTTAATTCCAAAGAGGCCGCCACTGAGCGATGAATCTCAAATTGACTTCTTTGGGACTACTCCCTCGAGATCAAAATGAATATACCAGTCTCCTATAATAAGTGTACACTCTAAATCCGGGTTAGGATTTGTCTCACCACAAGGGGCATGACTCCCTTTCCCAATACAACCCAATAAAATAACAAATATACATATATGAAAATACAAGACACAAATAAAAGGTTAAGTATAAAAACAAAGAAAATAACAAAAGATAATAAAAAAAAGATTGGGTCAACCCTACTAAAGATACACCAATAGTTTGATCAGTATCCCCAGCAGAGTCGCCACTTTTCTGTAGCGGTGAATTTGGTGAGACTAGAGTCATGGGAAGACTTAGCTCATTTTAAACAGAGTCGCCACCGCGCTTTATTGTTTCCAAAAAGTAATGGGTGAAAGAGCGAATAAAACCCACAGAAGTTTGTAAAATCAAAACTTATAAACTTATCAGAGTTCTGGCTACGGAGGGTTTGTTATACAAGGGGAAGGTTTTAAGCACCCCTCATATCCATGGTACTCCATGAGAACCTCTTTATTTTTGTGTTATTAACTTTTGTTTATAAATAACCTTTTTTGTGAAAATCCTATGTGAAAAACTTGTATGAAATAGAGGGTCGGGATGGGAAGAGAAGTTTTTGAAAGTGAGCTCGATAAGACATCACATCTTAGGCCTACATACCCCTTAAGTGCAACAGGGAAGCCAAAGCTTTTGTAGTTCCTCTTTTTAAAAAAAGGAAAAGGGGGGCCAAAGTGGCCAAAATCTTTTTGGGTGTGAGCTTTTTAAATACTCACAAGTTTTTAAAAGAGGGTTAAGCTTTAAAATACTTAACAAGTTTAAAAGAAGATTAGGCTTTAAAATACCTAATAAGTTTAAAAGTAGATTAGGCTTTAAAATACCTAATAAGTTTAAAAGGTTAAGCTTTAAAATACTTAACAATTTTGGAAAAGGGAATTAGGCTTTAAAATACCTATCAAGTTTTAAAAGGTTAAGCTTTAAAATACTTAACAAATTTTAATACAAATCAAAGAAGGACCAAGCTTTAAAATACAAGGTCAATGGGTTAAGAGAAGTTTCACCGGGAATAATTCATCTCTTAACACCAAGTTTTAAAAACAAGATCAATGGATCAAGAATAGTTTCACTGGGAATAATTCTATTCTTAATACCAAGGTTTCAAAACAAAAGGGTTTGGTTAAGCTTTAACAATACTAAATCATAAACAAGTGAAAAGCTCTAAAATACTTGACACAAAAGTAAAAGACTTTGGAAAAGAATTTAAGTACCTTGACAATTTAGTCAATATCATTCTCATCCTTTGGATAAAACATCAAGCTTAAACAATTAACAATAATTACCCCATGAATGTACAAGAATAAACAAGTGAGTGTTAACAAGCAAGATATGAATGTATCTAAACCCTTGGATTCAAATCATGTATGAATGATGGATGATTAGTATGATGATTAAACATGGGGTTAGATAAACAAAATATAACAATAAGTACAAATCATGTGGACATAAAATCAACAAGTATATGTATAACACAAGGTTTATCATTTAAGTACAAAGCATGTATTAAAATCAACAAGTATGTACAAGCACAAACAAACATGGATAAACAAAGATCAACATGTTGCAAATTTTTTGGTTAGGGTTTTAAACCTAAGGTTTTTTGAACTAGGGGTTTTCAAATTAGGGTTTTTAAAGGAAATACCTAAGCCTAATTGATTTTAATTGTTAAATACCAATTTCTTTAAGAGAAATGGTCTAAGGGTACATAGATAAGTCAATTACATTCTAACCTAACCCTAAACAAGTATTTACAAAAATATACTAATTCACCTTAGAAAAATATTCAAAAGGAAACATATTTTTTTGTAGATTTTTCATATATTAAAAGACTTGTTTTTGATTAATTTTAAAATAAATGTTATGATAAATGTTTTTGTGATTTTAAATAGTGACATAAAAATAGACAAGTTAAATGACACATAGAAAAAAGAAATACTCAAAAATACACATTTTTTTTAATTTGTTATGATTTTTTGAAGTTGAGAGCAAAAGATAAAAAAGAATGATAAAAAAATAAAATGGATGTGGCCACTAGGGCTTGAACCCACACCCTTAGGCTCGATGCACAAAACCTTAGCCAATTTAGCTAGGCGTGTTTGGTGACAAGAGGATACACTTAGTTCAACATATGTTAAGTTTGGAAAAATCACAAAATAATACAAAAGTCTGGGGCGAGGGGGATTCGATCCCCAGACTTTGTGGTCATGAGAAGTTGTAAGCGCTTTGCCAATTGAGCTATAACGATGTAGTCGTTAGTAACTCAACTCTAATTCTATATATTTTAAAATAGCGCGCCATTTTCAAACTTAAAAAAACTCAGAATATCTTCATCTTCTTCCTCGCGACTAACAACAACACAACAATGGTGGATTTTTGAAATTCCTCAAAACATAATCATTTTGGACAAAATAAGAGTCTAACATGCTCATATTTTTACCACGAATTCAAGAATATAAGTCTCATGAATTTATTCAAACTAGAATTGATGAATTTTGCCCTAAATCGTATGAACCCTAAAATTGAAATTTAAAATTAAACTCTTATCATGAACAATCAATGATCAAAATATTAGGGCTATCAATCAACATGTAAAATAGATCATTTTGGTAACTGGAAGCACATTAATTGAGCTCCTTTTGAGGGAGCTCGAAGTTGAGTCACATACCTCTGAAAATGGAGGTCTGTGGTGCAATTGAGTTGACCTGGGAATGTATCAAGGACTCAGAAAGCTTCAACAAACCACTAGGAAGCTATTGCAATGCTTAGATTTGCTTGAAAGTTCCTGCAACTCAAAATTCGATTTCACCTTAAACCTGAAAAAGTTATGGTTAGTGTGCTATGAAAATGGTGTTACAGATGCAAAACAGAAGTTTATATAGCTTCTATATGATGTTTAGAAGCTATCAAACTCAAAAAGCCTCAAAACGCACGAGTAAAACTCAAATTCCAAACTTTGGTTCAAAGGTTCTTTAAAGTGAAAATTTGAAGGGTGATTTTGGATTGTATGTGTTTGGCTTGTGTTTAAGGGTTCTGAATAGCTTCAATATGGTAAATAGAAGCTATTAGAACTATTGGTTTGGTTTGAAAGTGTTTGGTTTGGATTATGGCATGTTATGAGCTTAAAGAAAGCTTTAATGGAGTGAAAAATGAGATTTTTGGTTTGGAAGTGTTTGAGAGGCTAAGGGAGGTATGGACAGCTTCTAATTGATGTTTAGAAGTTGTTCAAACTCTTGTTTGACACCCAGAACTTATGGAACAAGAATTCACTATAAAAGTGAAAAGATGAGAAAAATGGAGAATTTCAAGTGACTATGGACTTGGAGAATTCTGGTGTAAGGGATGCAATGAGCAATGCCCTCTATTTATAGGCAAGATTTAGGGTTTGTGGAGGGAAAAATCTCAGAGATTTGAAGCTCCCATGTGACTTTGTACTTGGTTGCTTACTTGTGAAGAAATGAGAAAATTGGAGTTCCAATGGCAAGGTACAAGTTCAAGCATGCTTCTGTGGCTTTATTCTGAGTTTGGAGAGCTTGCTTGTGGTGTTCAATTTGCTTTTGGTGTAGAAGAGACATTGTAGTGGCTCAAGGAGTGGACTTTGTGCATAAAGCTTGCTTTACTAGAGTGGAAGTCATGATTTTAGTCCATAAATGGCATGAATTTTGAACAAAGCTTAGAACACTTGGTCCATAGCTCAAAAGCAAGTGAAATCATCTGAGTTTGGCCATTTGAACAAGTTAAAACGGTTGTACTTGAGAGATTCTTTCAGATTTGCAAGGATTTTGGATTTGGTTCTTCACTTTCTTCATAAAACTTCTTCATTACAAGTGTTCATGGTGCCATATTGACAAAATCATATCTCATGGATGGAGCCATGGATTTTCATGCTACTTAGCTCTTTGGAAATCCCTTGTTACATACTTCAAATGAGTAGTTAAAAGTTTCCTCAAACTCCTTTTGGATCTTGGAGAAAAATGGACTTAAATGGAGGAAAAACTAGGTAAAACACTAAGAAAATTTTCTAAGTTTTTTTAACATAAACCTTGTTTGCTCAAAATCACTTATAAATAATCACTTTTTGCCAAATTGTGATGCTGACAAAATGATTTTTATTTGAAGAGATCTACAACTTTCATGTTGGAAGTTTTTTGAGTTTTGTAGGTGAAATTTTGAGATCCATGAACTAGGTCAAAATGCACTTAAAAACCCTAGTTTGACTTTTGTTGAATTTTTTATTCTTTATGAATTCTTTGAACTTTCTTTGATAAAATGTCTTCAATATCCATATGATGATAGTTTGGGCCCTTAAAATTCCATGGTTGATTATTTTCCTCAAAAGTCAAAGGTTGACTTGTATAGTTGACTTTTTCCAGATGAATGACTGTCTTGTGATTTCCAAATGAATCAAGCTCTCCTCTTCAAATGAATGATGTGAATGGACTATAATGTTGATTTGAATGCCCTTGAATCATATTTTGAGTCTTGGAACCATCTCCTAATTAAAAGTCAACCCTCTAGTGGAATTAGGTCAAAAACCCTAATTGGGACCTCTGATGAACTTGAAGGTGATTGATCTTGCAATGAACCATCTTTGGGCTTTGATTTTGATTGTAGAACTCCTTTGAATCATAGAATAATGTTGAACTCCTTTGTGGGCCTCAAAACCCTAATTTGTTCAATCTTCTCTTGATCAGTATCCAGTCTTGGGACACAAGCAACAAACACAATTTTTTGTAATTTTGGTTAGCAAATGATAAATGCCTGATGATAATGATGACAATGATGATCCTAATATTTAAGCTATGGTGGGATCTTAGTGGTCGAAAATTGGGGTGCAACAATAATACTAGCTTCTGGCGACACTACATGCGGCTGAGGGTTAAGATTGACATCCGATTACCTCTTAAGAAGAACACTAGAGTGAAGAATAAGGGTGGAGAGTGGTGTGTTGTCAGTTTTAAATATGAAAGACTCGGTATGTTTTGTTTTGTTTGTGGAATCTTGGGACACACTAAACAAAGATGTGATGTTCGTTTTGCGATGGAGGAAGATACAGGAGTCTGGGGATGGTCGGTGGAGTTACGAGCGGATAATAGAAAGATGCAAGGAAATTCTTCTAGGTGGTTAAGAGAGGAAGATGGAGGAAGAGGAGATATCGAATTTCTGCATGAAAATTCCCCAGCGCGTGAAGCTCACTCGGGGGAAGGGGGAAGTGGCGACAGCATGGAAACAAGAGGGACCTACCACCTGACCGCAATAATTGTGGTATTTTTCTGTCCAGAATGTTGCGTTAATGGGGAATAATGGTCTAGCATTGAATGAGAATCAAGGGCATTCATTGGTGAATTATTTTAAAAATCCACCTGGTACCGACAAACTTTCCACAGCCAATCAATTCTCTCTTTTAAATATTTGTCCAAATTCCTTTACAGCCAACCCACCAACAGCCTTAACGACATCCTTTTTGCCTGGCCCACCTGCTCCCACGATCCAAACACCTGGCCCACCTAGTGATATTAAAAACCAATCAACCCAAACATGTATGTTGATCCCTTTCTTGTTTCATGCAAATACCAAACAGAATGTTAATAATTTTACAAACCAACAAAATGCTACTTACAAAAACCAGCCAACAGAAATTGCAATAATTTCTTCCCCGATACTAAAACAACACCTTCAACACAACCAAGCCACTATACCTAACCTAGATTTTTTTGCATCACAAAATAACTCTCTTCAACCGAAACCAACACAGTTTAAACCCAAGCCATCTAATGCCAAAAACTCTTGTTCTAAATTGCCTAAACTAAGGATGATGCGTACAATATTGAAACCAAACTCATGTAAGTCGTCTCTTGATAAAGCCCTGACTGACTGTGGTACCAATAATGACAGTGCTTCTAAGGAGGAACAAGTGGAGAAAAAGAGAATAAGAGATGGTGATATCGTGAAGAAATTGCTAATATTGAGGAGAAAAATCATTTTTTATCGGCAAGTCCTGGCAGCCAGGACTGTCGGGACCAATGAAGATCCTTAGTTGGAATTGCCGGGGTCTGAGCCACCCGAGAGCGATTCCTAATCTTCGATCGTTGGCCCAAAGGTTCCAACCTGATATTTTGTTTTTGTCTGAAACATTAGCAAACTCTCGGAAGATGGAATACATTTATGTGTCGTTAAAATTCGATGCATGTTTGGCTGTAGACATGGTAGGTAGAAGTGGGGGAGTAGATGTATTGTGGAAGAGCAATAGTAAATGCAGTGTGTTAAACTTTTCCATAACCTTTATCAATATTCTCATACAAGATGATGTGAGAGGGGATTGGAGGCTATCGTGTTATTATGGTTTTCCGAAACGTAGCAGGAGAAGGCAAGCGTGGGATATGATTCGTGACTTGAGGAACATGTCGAGTATTCCGTGGTGCATTATTGGTGATTTTAATGATCTCTTATCTCAGAATGGCAAACAAGGTTTACACCCTCACCCTGAATGATTGTGTGCTGGTTTTCAACAAGCTGTCAGAGACTGCAATCTTACTAATATCCCGCTGGAAGGTCATCCGTTCACGTGGGTTAAGAGTAGAGGTACTGCTCACATGATTGAAGAAAGACTTCATAGATCTCTTGCAAACTCTGAATGGCTCCAGTTGTTTCCTAATTCTAAGTTACTTAATTTGATTGCAACTCACTCGGACCATAGTCCTATTTTACTATGCTGTGATCCGCTGATTCATAAATAGAAGAAGAAAGGCTTCAAATTTGAGAACTGGTGGTTGAAAGAAGCTGGGGTGGAGGAGGTGATTAGTGATGGTTGGTCGACTGAAGGTAATCATAATGTTACAGATTGGATAGCTAGTTGTGCTTCAGCTTTAGATCGCTGGAATCGTGGCCGTATCCAATACCATAACGCAGAAAGGGATAGTTTAAGGGTGACACTTGAAGCTCTCGGCAATAGCTCGAACCCGGCAGATATTGCGAAGTATATGGCAACTCATAATGACTATAATAAAGTGTTGATTAGGGATGATATATATTGGCGTCAAAGAGAAAAGGTGCACTGGCTGTGTGATGGTGATCTTAATACTAAGTTTTTCCATCGTTCTGCTACGGTGCGTAGGAATTTTCAGATGATACATATGCTTCATGATGAGGGGGGACAAGAGATTAGAAGTCAGGAGGGTCTGTGTGGTGTTGCTAAAGATTATTTTGATAAGTTATTTGAGGCAAAAACAGGAAACTATGCGCCGGTCTTAGAGTTGGTTCATCCGGTTATAACTATTGCCGACAACAACTATCTTACAGCGCCTATTGTGAAGGAGGAGCTTTTTACGGCTTTAACCCATATGCATCCTGATAAGGCACTTGGTCCGGATGGTTTTAATTCGGCTTTTTATCCGAATTTTTGGTCGTTATGCAGTGAGGAAATTTTTACCGAGGCAAAGATTTGGTTAGACAGAGGTTTTTTTCCTTCATCACTTAATAATACCAACATTTGTCTTATTCCGAAATGCGGGAATCCTAGCAACATGAGAGATTTGAGGCCGATTTCTTTATGCAATGTGGTGTACAAAATTGTTTCAAAACTTTTGGCAAATCGGTTGAAGAAATTCTTTGATAAGATTATTGGTGAAAAGAAATCGGCTTTCGTGGAGGGGAGATCTATTCTTGATAATGCTATGATTGCGTTTGAAATTATTCACACTCTAAAGCGTAGGACTTTGGGTAATAATGCACATTTCGCCTTAAAGATTGATATTAGCAAAGCTTATGATAGGGTGGATTGGGGATTTTTGCGGGGTATGTTGCAGAGATTAGGTTTTGCGGAATCTTGGGTTAAGTGGATGATGATGTGTGTCTCGTCGGTGAATTATTCTATTCTCGTGAATGCGGATAGTGTTGGACCAATTCAGTCAGGAAGAGGATTGAGACACGGGGATCCTCTATCCCTGTACCTCTTTATTCTTATCACTGAAGGCCTCTCGACTCTTATTAGAGGAGCTGTCGCTCGTGGGGACATACATGGGGTCTAGATTTATAGGGGGCACCTAGTGTGTCCCACCTACTTTTTGCTGACGATTGTTTTTTATTTTGCAGGGAAAACTTGACCGAGGTAAATAATCTCATGGAGGTACTTAATCTTTATGCTAATGCTTCTGGTCAAGAGATTAATTTGGTGAAGTTAGAGGTGTTCTTTAGTAGGAATCTCAGCAGAGCAGCCCAAGATGATTTGGCAAACATTATGGGAGTGAGGCATGTGTTAGGTACTGGTACTTACTTGGGTCTTCCTTCCCTTATAGGGCGGGGAAAAAAGGCGATTTTTGGCTACGTGAAGGATAGAATTTGGAGGAAGATTAACTCCTGACGGAGTAGACCTTTATCTAGAGCAGGAAAGGAGGTTATGATAAAATCGGTGCTTCAATCCATAGCGTCGTATGTTATGAGCCTTTTTATCCTACCGGATGGGGTTGTAGATGATATCAAAAAAATGCTTAATTCCTTTTGGTGGGGAGGAGGACAAAATAATAGAGGTATTAGGTGGATGTCATGGGACAAATTGACAGGGCCGAAGAATGATGGGGGGGCTTGGATTTCGGGACCTTCGGGCTTTCAACATGGATGTGGTGGCAAAGAGGGGTTGACATATTTTGTCAAATCCTCATTCATTAGTGGCAAGTGTTATAAAGCGAGATATTTTCCTAGAATGTCCTTCTTTGATGCTAATTTAGGTAATAATCCTAGCTTTGTTTGGCGTAGTATTTGGCAAGCTAGGAAAATTTTGACTCTTGGTTGTAGGTGGTGTATTGGAGATGGGAGGAACATTCCGGTGATGTTTTCACCTTGGCTTTGAGGAAGAATAGAAGGGAGTGTGCAGGGGCCTCAAAGACAAGGTGCGTATGATATTAATGTTCATGAACTCTTGTCACCAAATGGGAAATTTTGTAATGTTCGCGTTATAAGAGATTTGTTTGATTGTGTAGTGGCGGAAAATATTCTTCAAGTTCCGTTAGTTGAAGATGTGGTTGAAGATAAGTGGAATTGGACTCACGAGCAAAATGGGTGTTTTAGTGTGCGGTCGGGGTATAAATTGTGGAGAAAGGAGCAAGGGATGGCGGGTTTTCATAGCGTGGATGGGGATTGGTGTAGTCTTTGGAATATTAAGGCTCCTCCAAGAGTTAAACATTTGCTATGGAGAATTTGTAGAGAGTGCCTCCCAACTAGAGCTAGACTTCGTCTACATCATGTTCAGTGTCCGACTTCGTGTCCGTTTTATGAGCATCCGGTGGAGGACACTTGGCATGTTCTGTTTGGGTGTGACGTTACTAATCGATGTTGGAGGATAGCCGGCCTATCCAATGTTATTGATCCTCGATTATCTAATTTTACTGACGCTTCTTCTTTGATTCTTTATGCGTGTAGCCGAGAAGATAGTTTGATGGCGGGGAGAGTTACGGTAATGATCGAGGTGATGTGGAGAAATAGAAATAATTTAATTTGGAATAAGGAGAGTGAGGAGTACTCCAAACTCGGGTTACATGCGCTATCTGGATGGCAAGAATGGCATATGGCTCAAGAGAGTGTTACCCGTGTTCCTGACCAGGTAACAAGTTTGATTTGGAGTCCTCCGAGGGATGGAATGGTTAAGTGCAATGTGGATGCGGGTTTTAACATTATCCGTGGTACCTCGAACCGGGGTTGGTGTGTGAGGAATAATTTGGGTTCCTTTGTGGTAGCGGGTACCGCGTGGGATTTCGGTCTCTCTCCAATTCTTGAGATGGAAGCCTTGGCCCTTAAGCAGGCTATGCTTAGTGCTATTGATTTGAACTTGGATCACGTTATCTTCGAGAGTGATTCCCAAAGCGTTACTCAAGCCATTCAATCCAATCATACTGGTATTTCCGAGTTTAGTTGTATTATTTTTTCCATTAAATCTTTATTGCTCTCTTTTCCTAACTTTGAAGTAAAATTTGTAAAACGCCAAACGAGTTCAGTTGCTCATACGTTAACAAAGGTGGCCGATTCTTGAACTAGGCGTAGTTTATTCTACACGAATTCTCCTTGTATTGAATCTTTATTATATAATGAAATGAATTAAGTTTTTGTTTGTCAAAAAAATAATAATAATAATAATGATAATTTTTTAAGTTCACTGTAATAAACCAATAAATTTGAATCAGCATATTAACATAACCAAACGTTAATTACACTTTAATGTAAGAAACTCGTTATCTTAAATATATTTTAATTGACCACAAAGTTAATTTTGTCTTGTGCTTTGTCCACAAAGCAGATAAAACTTTACAGCTCTGCATATAAGTTTTTTGTTTTTTTTTTCCGTCTTTTTAAGTTTTAAAAATCTTTCTTTGCAAGGCTCTTTTTGAAGTATCCAACTTTTGATCTAACAAGAGAATTACCACCCCTAAAATTCAACTCCAAATTTAAGATTAGTAAGAATGAAATACAATAATAAACTAATGGGAATTATTAGGCAGAATGCACGTGGAACTTAGTATATATTTTGCAAATGATACTGATATTTCTCTTTATTCCAATGTGTGTTCCACTCACATTATTGAAAAATAAACAGGCTTAATTCTACATGAAAGATTAAGATTCTATACTTGAAAAAAATTTCTCTAAATGTCACGTTTTTGGCCAAAATACAATATGTCATTGGGCCCTTCCACCCATCCAAAGAAAGTATCTATTTTTTTTTTTAAAATATGTATAATTATGTTTTATTTAAATAATTAAATATATTTTTTATAAAAATGTCATATGAATTTTAAAATAATAATAAATTTATATGATTATATAAAATAGGAAAAATAAATAAAATTATATCATCTGATATATGACAAATAATTCAACTATATATGAAAAAATAAATAAAATAAATAAAAAATATACTACGGTAAATTTTTTTAAATAACCATTATTTTCAAACAAAAATTCTAAATAAGGATCATTTCAAATATATTACTAAACTAACCATTTTTCAAAAAAAAATTGGACATATAGAGGAGACGCCATTATACATGACATATGCACTGTAATTTATACTGAGGCGGCATAAAAGATGCCGCATGCACCCATGTCATGCCAATGAGTATGGTGCATGCATTATAGCATTACGAGCATGCGTAGGGATGATAATATTACTCATCTCCAGCGGATACCTTCAAAAATCATCCATAATAGAAAGGGTAAAAACCTGCAAAATAGGTACGGTGGGCACCGAGAATTACCCATGAAAATAAGTAGGTATGGGCGCGGGTACGGTACCTTAGTACTCACCCCGCCCAATACCCACACAATATAAATTTATATATTTTTATTACTATACATTCATGTTTGCTTATCAATTTTATTAACTACATCTCTTTTAAATTTATACACATTTTAATCAAAAAAATTGTTTATTTTTTAACTCAGCAATAACATTATTGAATTTTTTAAATGTTGTTAAAAACTTATGGTGTGTTTGATTTGCTAAAAAACAAGGGACTGGATGTTGTAACACCCCAAAATTTAGACTAAATTATTTATTTAATTATTTGTGATTAATTATGAATATTGTGTGAATTATGTGCATATGTGTTGGGTTAGTAGCGTGGTTTAGATGCTAATGAGAATTATTAGTTTTAATAGTTTTTAATTATTTAGAATTATTAATAATAATTTAGCCGAATTAATTTGGATTATAATAATTAAATAGAAGTATTTAGAGTGTAGAGATGATAAGGGCATAGTAGTAATAGTGAGGTAAGTAAGTGAGGGCATAAAAGGAATAACGGATAAAAAGGATAAGGGGTAAAAAAGGAGAAAAAGAGAAAAATTAGAGTCAGTCTCTACGATTGTGGAATTGAGAGAACGTGAAGAAGTAGCTAGGGCACAAAGAGGAAAAGAAAAGAGAACATCGTAGAACGAGAAGGAAGAAATCATCCACTAGGAATAACCAGGTAATGGTGGATGATCAGGTTTATTATTATTGATATCGGGTTAAGGTAGATGTAGGACTTTAGTTGTCTTTGGAGTGATTGATGGGTGTTGATAATTGTAGAATGAAATTATGTTTTGGTGATGATGTTCGGTGCAATTGATGATGATGAATTGTATGTTTATATCGATATAAATGAATGTGATTTATTGTGTGAGTTCATGTGTTTAATTGTGTTTTGGTGAATTAGAATGTTGCTAATGAGGTATGTGATTAGGAATTGAAACTTAGAATCTGATTTGTGTATTGTGTATGAGAGTTGAGACTGTTTGAGTGTTAGAAAAGTGATTTTCGTATTTTGAAAATTCAGAAAATTTGCTATTGTTTTGGTAGTACCCATGTACCAGTTTTTGGGTAACCTGTTATCACTCTGTCTGACAGAATTATTTTAAATTTTTTGAAAATTCATAACGAGAGTTTCTAGCGTCCGTTTGACGCGTCGTTTGAACCTGCAAAAGTCTAATACAGTATAATTTCTTATAAAAATGGTTTCATGTTATGAAAATAAATTTAGTTGGTGTGTAATGAGGTTTTGTGTTGTCAGTGTTTGATGTCGGTGTTTATATTTTTTAAAAACTTTAAAAATTCATATCTTGAGCTGTGAGTGTCCGATTGATTCGCCGTTTGATTCGTTGAAAATATGGTTTAATATACTTTAACTTAAAAATATTTTATTTACAAGATTTCCAATTATTTGACGTGTGGACGGGTGTTTTATATGTGTCGAGTTATGTCGTTTTTTAAAATGTATGTAAATGCCTTGTATGATTGATAATTATGGATGTTCTATTCCTAATGATGAACATGATGTTGTTGTGGAATTATTATGTTGATTATGATTATGACATAATTTGATAGGTGTTATTTGTGATGAGGATTAACGACGTGCGTGTTAATCTGTATACATGCTATGTGAAGATGAGTTTATGTTGATTATATGAATGATGATGCAATTTGACTAGCCATGGTCACAATTATATTATGAAGTTGTCTTGCATCATGCATTCATAGCATATTTAGACGGTTGTTTTGCATCACCTTCAATGACTGATCCTTGCTAATGGGAGGAAATATTTCTTGCCATATTAATTGCGAGCTAAGCTTCCGATGATCATGCGTAAAATTTGTGGTAATGCAAGTGTGAGGTGGATCAGTAAAACTTATTTCTCAGGAATCACTTCTCTTCCTGTAAGATGCTGATATCTGAAACATGCACATCGGGTTTTGACGACATAGAGTGATGTGCCTCCCTGAATTATTGCGATCTATATTAAAATCCGCTGGGATTTCCATGTGAAACTTTTTTATAACTCTCAGTATGCATATACATATTATGAAAGATATCTGAGGCTGGTTTGTCTTCTTCTAAGTTCAAGTTTGTTACGTGTCCTGAGGATAATACACAGGGCTTGTAGGTAGTGACTCATGCTCTTAGTCTGCAGAGTCATCATTCACCATATAATCAACCAGTGTCTTATCGTCTTTTCTTCATCGATAACATTGACTTTGGTATGGTCTTAGTCGTCAGTTCCGTCAAAACTTGTGACAGATCAACGAAATGAGACTGTTGAGGTTGTTGTAGTAAAACATACAACTCTATTTCGTTGAAACCAGAATGTTTGTGAGTTTAGAATATATTTTGAACATCATCTTTATCGCAAACCTTTAGTTGAAAATATTTGACTTGGTTATTGTCAAATACGAATGGACTCTTGTAAATAATTTGGTAAACTTGACCAGACTGCAACTTCACCTTCAATCTCTCTTTGAAATATGCAAAACCCAATCTACTATTTATTTTAAATCGAGTAAAATCGGTATTACAAAAATTAAACCCGAACTATTCACAGTCAAATGTCTTACCATATATATGAGCATTGACTATGTAATGTTGCGTATGATCCATTTTGTGTAAGATTGGTTTAATTGGAGTGTATTTTGGATTGATAGTAGTGTGAATTAGTTCAGAAAGGATATGCGTGCACTTAAATAGGTTGGACAAGGCATGGGCCTTAAAGAACTCATGCACCACCATGTATGGCGCATCCATTGTAATTTGTACATAGGCACCACTCCCCTTGGAGCTTCACGTGATCTGCATACTTGCATGCGTGCCATGCTAACCCCTAGCTTCCATAGCCTACAAAGCCTCCCTAGTTTGAAAAGTTGCCACCCTGCCACTGCATGCATGCAAAAAGATGTCGCCACCTTGACTAGCGCATGTGCATAAAAGAAAGAGCATGCGTCATAGCCCTTGGCACAAGTGTGTTGGCTTGCATGCTGAAGTTGATTCATGTGAATTCATCTTCCATCTATAAATACCTATAATACTAAACATAATTTTATCATCAATAATCAAACATACACATTATTTGTAAGTTATTAACAACTACACAAGAGCATTAAAAAAATGGCTCTATTGGCCATGGGTGAGCAACATAGAGGAACCATCAACAACATTGCTTCTTTTTTAAGTTATTATTTAGAAATAATATAATTTTATCCTTAGGATACTAGATTTTTTTCTTATATTATTTTTCCTTAATTATTTTTTGTTAGGATCCAAAGAGATTTCATTGTCATGTACATGAATATGTCCCGCGCGACAAGATGATATAACCGTGTTTACGACAAGCCGGTTTTGGTAATGCACTCAACATAGACTCCTACCACATTGATTATAAATTTATTGTCGCCTTGGTGGAAAGATGGAGACCTGAAACACATACATTCATTTTCCATGCGGTGAATATACCATCACCCTATAGAACATGTACATGTTATTAGCTCTACCTATCAATGGTAAGGCTGTTAATGGTCGAGTTAATTAAGACAACAAAATATGCAAGGAAATTTTGGGTGCCTCTTGTTTGAAGACACATCAAGGGGCCAAGGTATTAATCTCAAGTACCTTAAACAACATTATTCATCTATGATATTAACCAAAATTTCTACCTAGAAATAAATAATAATAAAAGCTCGGTGTTATATTATGATATTATTTGGTCAATTTTTATTTAATGAAACTATTGGCAATATTATAAATATTATTGTTGCACCTCTATTTTTGACCCTGAGATTCCACATCATTTTGTGCATAGTGTGATCATCATCATCATTATCATCATCATTATTATTATTATTCATATTTCATTTGCTAACAAAAATATACAAAAAAAAGGAAAAAAAAGAAAAGGATTGTGTTTTGCTTGTTGCTTGTTTGCCAAGGTAGGTGATTGATCAAGAAGCTCAGGCAAGATTAGGGTTTTGAGACGCACAAAGGAGCTCAAACATTCTCATATGCTTAAGTGATTATGCCCATCAAAATCAAAGTCCAAGAATGGCTCAATTCAAGTTCAACAACTTCCAATTTCATCTGGTGCACAAATTAGAGTTTTTGACCTAATTCATCTAGGGAGTTGACTTTTAATCAGGACATGGCTCCATAGCTCAAACTATGATTCAAGAACCTCCAAGTACATCATTATTATCCACTCACATCATTCATTTGAAGCGGAGAGTTTGATTCAATTGGGATCCACAAGAATGTAGTTCATTTGAAAAAAGTCAACTGTCCAAGTCAACCTTTGACTTTTAAGAAATTTGGTCAACCCTGGACTTTTGAAGATTAAAATCACTAAAATATGATTATTAAAGTCATTTGATCAAGTAAAATCAAGAAAATCAATCAAATATAAAAAAACTCAACAAATGTCAAAGTTGGAAAATTCAAAGTATTTTCAAGTATTTAGGTTATAACTTCATGTTCAAGTAACTTAAAATTTCAAGTATGCAACTGAAAAATCTTCCAACAAGAAAGTTTTAGATTTGGATCCAATGAACAACTTTGTTACATATAACTTTTTCCCAAAAAATAAATCATATGGTCTCATGAAGATCTGTCCCACACTTACCAAAATTTCCAAAGTTTGAAAACCTAGTTTTCTCCTAACTTCATGGCCAATTTTCACCAAGTTCCAAAATGATTTTTAAGAAACAACAAAAAAGTGGATTGAAGTATATAGCAAAGGCTTTCCAAAGAGACCATTAGCATGAAATTTCAACACTTGAGCCATGAGATATGAATTTGTGAATAAGGCACCATGACACTTGAATTCAAGCCATGAACATGAAGAACAAAGCTTCAAACCCAATCCAAATTTGCAAGAGTCTTGTTTACAGCTCCTATAACTTGTTGGAGACACCATAATAAGATGATTTTGAGTGCTTTTGAGCTATGAACCAAGTGCTTTCACCATTGCCCATTGAATTACTCCATTTATGGTATAAAGTTAAGCTACTTTAATCACCAAGTCAACTTGTCTTGAGCCTCTACACTGTTTCTTCTGCAGCAAAATTATTCTAATACCAACAAGCAACCATCTAGAACTTAGAAGAAGCCTCCCTAATGTTTGATTAAAGCTTGCAAGTACCATTGAAACCACAAATTTCTCATTTCTTCACAAATAAGTAAAGTAACCTAACTTGAGCATGTGAGCTTCAATTGCTCAGATTTCTTCACCCACAAACCCTAATTCTTGCCTAAAAATAGAGAGCATTGCCTCTTGCATCAAACACACCATAATTCTCCAAGTCACCCTCTCACTTGAAAGTCCATTTTTTTGTCATTTTCATTTTAATAGCCATTTCAAGTTCTAAGAGTTATGAGTGTCAAACAACCTTTCAAACAGCTTCTAAACATCATTTAGAAGTTGTTCATCATAATCACTACCCTCAAAAACCCCTCAAATCCATAATCACCATCAAACCTCCATTAAAGAACATCCTTGAACCTTAAACTCAAATCTTTCATTTTGTTCAAGCATTATCCCAACTACCAATTCAGATGCCTTCCATATAACATATAGAAGCTATCCAAACCCATAATCTATATCTATAACACCTAGAATCAAGTTTTCCATTTCACATTTTTCTGTTTTGCAAGTGCTATTGGGTTCATACTTCCAGGCTTGCTCAAGCTCAAGTAATCATTCCAAAAGCTTCCCTAAGTTGCCAAGAAGATATCCAGATCATTCATTCACTTTCTTGATTTCAGTTTCAAAGTAACAAACTTAAACTTGAACTCTCTCATTTATGCATCATTTTGAGCAAAGCTCGATTCTATCTTGTTTAGAATCATGTAGGGAGTAAAAACCCTAAGGTTTTAGGGATTGATTGTACATATTAGCCATTAAATTCGAAATTGAAGTTTTAGGGTTCATAACTTATTCTGGAAAATTAGAGAGTTATAGGTTGAATCAATTTGCAAATGATACATGGTTAGCTTCGTGTTGAAAAATTAAACATTGTTCATGTTTGAATCTTTGAAAATGCTTGAGCTTTATTGATGTTGATTTTTTGAAATTTGAGAAACGCAAGGTTGAAGATGAAGTGGGAAAAGTGATCTTTAAAACTTGTTTTATTTTATTTTTAATGAAATGTTCTTGTTGTATGACTTCATCGTATGGTTCAGTTGGCTGGCGTGTATGTGTTAAGGTGTTTGTGTATAGGGGCGTGGATTCGATCCCCCCTTTTGACACTTTTATTTTCTACTTTGTTTTAAAACCATTGAGAAATGAGCTTCACATATTAAGTTGTGTTTTCACCTTATGATCACCACAAGCGCGTGGCCCAGTGGCAATATTTTTGTCTTGTAACGTGAAGGGCATGAGTTCAAACCCAATGAGGGGAAAATCAATTTTTTTACCACTTGTTTTATTTCATTTCTTTTAACAACTTTTATATTTTATTTAAAATAGCAAAACAATTTATTTTTAAACCATTTTTTTCACACTACTCATTTAAATTGTTTATTTTACTAATATGATTTAAAAATTCAAAAATATTGTTTATTTTATCATTAAAAAATTAAATAAAAAACAAGTCTTTATATGTTAAAAAACCCAAAAAAAAAATCATTTTCTTTTATTGTTTTCACCAAGTAAACTCTTGTATTTCTTTGTGTGAATTTATTTAGGGCTAGGTTAAAGTATCTTTGATAATACCATGCATCCTTAAACCAACTCTCCTTTAGAGTTTGGTATTTTAATCATTTTTAAAATCAATTAGACTTAGGTGTAATTCTAAAACCCTAGTTTGAAACCCTTGATCTTTAGCTCCATCATGTTGATATAACTTGTTGCTTTGATCCCTTTTGTCTTTGTACATAAACTTCTTGATTTTTATCCTTGTACACTTGGACTTTATTCATGGTGTTATCATTTTATATATACATTGTTTACTGACCCATATGCATGAGATATTCATCCATCATCTATCATATTCATTCATACATGAAATGATTCAAAGATATAAACATCCTTTTTACCTATCATCATTTAAGTTTACATTGATCTCTTTGTTATACTCACTTATTTACTTTTGTGACACATGTTATCACACACACACACACACACACACACACACACACACACACACACACACACACACACACTTGAGGTATCCATGATTGATTGCTTAAGTTGTTGTTGAAATATCCAAAGAAATTAGAATGGTATTGAATAAAATTGTCAAGGTACTCAATCTCTCATCCAATCTCTTTTCCTTGATGCTTAGTATTGTTAAAGCTTTGTACCTCACCTATTTTGAAAATGGTTTTGTATTGTTAAAGCTCAACCTTTTTAAAATCAACCATTGGTTTTTTATTGTTAAAGCTCAACCAATTTCCTTTAAAACCCTAGCCTTGTATTGTTAAAGCTTGGCTCTTTTATTAAAACTTGTTAAGTATTGTTAAAGCTTAGCATTTTAAAAACATGTTGAGTATTGTTAAATCTCAACACCGAAAAAGATTTTGCCACTTGGCCCTTTTATTTTCCTTTTAAAGAGGAACTACAAAAGCTCTGACTTCCATACTGCATCTAAGGGGTATGTAGGCCTGAGACACAATGTCTTACCAAGCTCACTTTTAATACCTTCTTTTCTCATCCTCTCACTCTATTAAAACAAAAAAAACACAAAGGAGTTTTATAAACAACAACAATAATAATATTTTAAAAGAGGTTTGTATGGAGTACCATAGATTTGAGGGGTGCTTAAAACCTTCCCCTTGCATAACAAACCCCCTGTACCCAAATCTGTGATAAGTTTATTAGTTTTGATTTTAAAAACTTCTGTGGATTTTAGTCGCTCTTTCTTTCATTTTATTTGGAAACAATAAAGCGCGGTGGCGACTCTATTTAAAACATATGAGCTAAGTCAATTCAATGGCTTTAGTCTCACAAATTTCACCGCTACAATTATGTATTTACCTTTGTTAAGAGACTTCAGTGAAATAAGTACATATAGTTAGAGTTCATCTGTTTTGCCCATCTATATAGTTCTTTGTATTAAAACGCATGGAATAATACTTTTCATTTTACTCACGCGCTTTTTTGCTCCAAACACAGGGTTGGTCGAGAATGCCGACACTCGCTCCCGTCAACGAGAAGCCATTCACATTCCCTTACGCTACAAAGTAAGTTTATATCATTATTCAATTTACTTTATACTATAAACAATGGTAATAAATTTGTTTTCACTATTTTCAGTTTAGGTGGTGCGTTCTAGAGATGAACTACAACAAAACTCCTAAACATGCTATAATAGTTTATCAAAATCTTCTGGATTATATTGGACCCGACGAGGTATTATAACTAAGCAACTACATATCTTGTTAATTTAGTTTAATATTACCAATTTAATAATCTTCTAATAGTTTATTTTTCCTTTACAATTTGTCTAGAGGTCGTATCTGGGTCTCGACTAAGAGATTAACCACGAGGATATTGCAGTTTAGACTGCAAAAACAACAATCATCATATTCATTATTGTGGATATGCGAGTGACCGTTTGAAACTGTAGTTCGGCATGCATCAACAAATCCCAAATCCCCTAAAGTGTTTGGGAGAATGACATCAATTAAGAGTCGATGACCAATGAAGATAGAGAGATTTGATAGACTTCGCTAGGGATGTGTGTCGTTAACGGAGGCACCGACATCAACTATCCATAAACAAACCAATCATGCAACACGATGTTAGAACAAACTCGAAATTATATGAATTGGTTTACATTAGTTTCAAAATTTTGTTTCTGTCTCACCCGACATATTTGATCGACCCACGCCAATGAACTTCGTTATCATACGCCCAACAACCAACCCCAAACATTACAAAACCCAACAACATTGCCAACTCACCCAAACCCAACAACCTTACGAAACCACATCCACCCAAACTTGAGACCAATTCATGTCACACACTCAAACACAAAACCCAGAGCAAGACCCATACCCCCACCAACCATATGCTACCACCACATCTTACCACATCACCGATGACACATATGATACCAACATATTTTACCATAACACCTAACCAATGTACAGCCAAACATCACACCGCCAAAGCACCCGACCAACACACGTCTTTCAAACACCACAAGATCCGTTGTTTCGTTACCAAAACAATACAATGTTCCAATTCAACCAACCACCCTGCCCACATGTAACCCAACCAACACGACCCAACTACAGCAACATGGAAACCGAAATCGATTACACTAGCGCCGCTTACTAGGGAGATATGATCTACAATTTATTAGATAACACTAATATTCCAAGACCCTCGCACCAAGCACCTCTAGCTCAAGCGAATACTAAAAGACCCCAAGAAGTGCTTTCGAATTTATTATCCCCGTTGTAAAATGATTGTTGTTTAAAAATTTTCTATAAATTAAAAAATATATTAATATTATCGTATGATTTTACACTTTTACTAAATTAATTTTATTAATATGTTAGAAATAATGTACGGAGTAATAATTAAATGACATAACTATAAAAATAATCATCATTTTTACATTAAAACTGAGGGAGTAGTAGTTTTTTTTTTTGATGATTTTTCAATTTACCCATTAAATCTTCAATTATGCCTCCATGTTTCCGTAGATGCACATATGAAAGTACCTTTTTTTAAAAAAAATATTTGATTTTTTGCGTAGATGCGTCTACGAAAGTGTTAAAACATAGTAAAATTTGAGATTTTACTAATTAATTGAGAAAATCTGAAGTTCATGAAATCTTCCAGGCTACATCTACGGAAGGATTTGAAAAAGAGTGTTACGTAGATGTACATACGGAATATTCTATTATATTTTAAATCAATTACATTTGACTCAAAAACTCAATTTTTATAATAAAAATGACACATCAAATTATAATAAATCAAAGCATTGCAATTGAGGTTTTTCAATTACTTTGAGTTACTATACTTTGATGTTCCATTTTCGTTAAAAAAATTGGAGTTTAGAAGTGAAATGTAGTTGATTTGAAAATATAACAGAATATTTTGTAGATACATCTACGGAACACTCTTTTTCAATTAACTTAATTTGATGGACTTAATTAACTTGGGATTTTCTCAATTAATTGAAAAAATCTCAAGTTTAACCATGTTTTAACGCTCCCGTAGATGCATCTACGGAAAAAACCAAATTTTAAAAAAATACTTTCGAAAGTAAATCTACGGAAGCAAAAGGACAATTTTGCCAATTCACATGTGCGTGAAAGATCCAAGGGTAAGAATATTTTTTTTAAATAAATCAATAATTTAGTTAATTGTTCGATTTAAAAACTCAAAATGCAAGAACAAGTAGGAAAATAATATAACAAACATTATAACAATTATTGTAATAAATTCTGCTAAGTACACCCCAATGAGTGGAAAGGTTAGCCCCATAGGGTAGTGCACAAACTGTAAAATTCAGAACCCACACCCTCCAATAGACGGAAAAGCTTTGCTGCAACACACCCTCCAATGGGTAGAAACTGTGGGCCTGGCAGCTATTCCCACCTCCACTGAGCAGAATTATGGGGCCCATTCTGCACAGATTACAAACTACAGCAGCCCACGGCCCAATGGGTAGGATTGTAGAAATGCTTTGCTGAGCACAGAATAACTATTCCAACCACCCCATTTAAGTTACTGCATTATACATTTAATATGCAGTACTGTTGACAACCCATCATGCGTATAAAAAGCGATGTTAATTGGCAACGCATATGCACAAAATTGGGTTTCAATCAAGTCAAACCAATGTCACTTTAAAGCGCACATCTAATTGATCCTGCACTAACAACAAGAAAATTTATTTCCCATCCAAAATAAAATAAAATTGATACCTCCCTTAATATATGCTACTCCAGCCTGATTTAACAAACAAAAAAGATATTTTTCACAATTATTAAAAAATAATTAAAATTTTTTAATTTTATATAAGAGAGATAACACAATTATTAATATTAAATAATTAATAACATTGAAGAGTGTATAAAAAAATTAGGAGTGTACATAAGTAGAGTCAACCCATAAGATTCGGTCAAATCCACCAAAAAATCCACAAAAGTGGGTTGGGTTGGGTATTTGGATAGATATAGATTTAAAAACTAAAAAATCTGTTAAAAAAAAATCAAGTTTCACCCAAACCAAAAAATTCACTGACCCACTAATCAAATATTTATTATTACAATTTTAATAACTTTCATGAATTATAACTTAGTTGTTAATATTTCATTCTTTGATTATTTTGATGATGATACAATTTTATGTCATGTAAGTTTAATTTGCTACTACTATTTTTATGATAATTTTTGTTAGTTAATGATATCATTTATTATTTTACGATGTTAAAAATTAGTAAAAATAGGATATCTAATTTTTAAAAAAGATAAAAATATTTGTGTAAGATAAAGATGTTGAATAATTTTTATAAAAAAAAGGTGACTAACCATTTAGTCATTTATTATTAATAAAATAGAAAAATTATTTGGACAACCTACTATCTATCCCAAACAAAAAATGAGTGAATTTATTCAAATCGGTCCATTTGTGTAGTTGGTGATTATTTTACCTCTATTTTTTTTTCTAAATGAAGCTTATATTGAAATAAAAAAAAAGATTGTTACAAAAACGATAGGGAGGACATAAACCGAAACCCTATAAAAAATATGAACCTAAAGAATGGCAAACCAAGCCGATTCTTTACAAAATCTGCACGAATATTCGCAGGAATGAAAGAATAGTAAGTAGGATCAATTAAACTAAGACCTACGTTAGCAAAAGCATCAGCACAACTGTTGCCTTTCCTATATATATATATATATATATATATATATATATATATATATATATATATATATATATATATATATATATATATATATATATATATATATATATATATATATATATATATATATATATATATGAGAAACTATATAATTCCAAGAGGAAACTAAATTTATACAATTAACCCAATGGTTTCGAATATGCCAAGGAACCAAAAAAGGACACTTGAACGCCTTGACGACCGCCATAGAATATGTTTCCAACTAAAGAGACTTCCTATTATTCTCATGGAGGAAGTCAATTGCAAAATCGCACCGAAGAGTTCGGCAATGAGCGAAGAAGACCCAACCGAATGGCATACGCACCAAGCAAACCACCCTCACTATTGCGCACAATACCACCGCATGCAGAATTTCCAGAGGGACAAACCGCCGCCCCATCACAGTTAATTTTAACCCAACTCCTAAGAGGAGGTTTCCACAAAACCTCAAGAATCCGCGGAGCTTTGGGAGGGCGAATCGAAACACGAAAACTCTTAAGGAGTATAAAATCCTGCATATCCAAATAAGAACCAGCCGCATTGTTCCCATCTATGGATACACAATCCATAAATACTAGAGATGGAATAAGATATTGAAGTCAATGTTATTATTTTACCTCTATCAAATTGATGTGTCCTATATAGATTGAGTATTGAATTTGACCAAATTCAACTCAAATCGGCCCATGTGCACCTCTAAAAAATTAATGTTATTTGAGAACATAAAATTTGATATTGACTCATTTAGTTAATTCAATAATAATTGATATTGAATTTAATAGGAATGAGAGGAACCGAAACGACTTAATATCAAAACTATTTCCTAAATTGAGTGATGAAAAAACGAAAAGGGTAATGCTAATTTGTGTTCTTAGGACACAAATTAAGAACTAATTGAAAAAAAGAATATTTTAGAACTTGTGTATTAATTTTAATGAAAATATAAAATTATTTTTTTTATTGTATTTTTCAAAACAAAATATTTAAAAATAGATTTCTTAACTTGTGTCCTTGAGACATAACTTAGCATTACCCAAAAAAAAAATTACACGGAATCTAAATTTAAAAAAATCGCGGAATCTAAATTTTATAACGTGTTTTCAAGAGATTGGATGTAGCTAGATGTTTGTTGAGAACAACATCTATGGAAAGTATCAACAAGGTGGTCCGAGTGTCGATTAATAATCATGTGTTCAGTATTAAAATGGAAGAAGAAGCGTTCGTCTGTCCAATAGAGATCCAAAATCAGAGTTATGCTAGATCGGAGAGTAGTATGGAGGAAGATGACTCAGAGATGGACGATGAGCCATTTTTCCTGAAGGAGGCGGAAGGCGAAAAGATGGATGATATGGATGACGTGGACAAAAATTTGGAGGAATTAATGAATAATTATATGTTGGCGGCTGAAGTGGATAGGCAGAACGTCCGCAATGATAAAAGGTCTGATAGTTACGTGCACGCGGAAGAGGAAATGATGAAGGGCTTGATGGATGGAGTGGAGAATATCGTAAATGAAGAAAATTTAATGGGGAAGGAGGACCCACCTAGTAATTCGGAAGTCTATGAACAGTTAAAGGGGAGTCAGTCTATTACAATTGGGCCACAATTACATCTTTTGGCCCATATGGAATTAGAGAGGGCTAAAAATCAAATGGGTCTAAGATATGGGCTTTTAGGGGTGGATAATAACCGATGTGGTATAGAAGAAGTCCAGATTTTCCCTAAGGGGTTGAACAGTAAGGAGAGTGGTAGAAATAATGACGAAAATAACAATAGCCAGAGTGGTATAGGCAACCCGCGGAGGAGTGAAGCTCAATCACAACCAGGGTCCGAAAATAATCAAGAGAGAGTAGCAGTTAATAATGAAGAAGCAGATGGAAGGATACAGAGTAAAGTCAGTCGACCAGATGTCGAAGAAAAAGGAGAGAACATCGATCTGTTGGGAAGAGAAAAACAAGCAAAGGAAAGTGAGGTTACGAGTTTGCCAACTCAAAAGGAAGATCCCAAAGAGAAGCGAAAAAGAAGAAAGGTGATCCTAATTGAGAAAAGGAAAAAAAGGAGAATGCAAAAGCTAATGGGAGCTGAAACAACCAAGAAGAAATTTTCGGCTAAAAATAAGGTGCACACTTTAAAATCTCATTCTAAACTATTAATGGGGGCTGAAAGGGAGGCATGGACAGTGGTACATGGAGAGGCGAAGGATATTTCAAAGGGGATTTGGGAGTTTGGTAAACAGATTGGGGTTCACAATAGTGGAGAGGAAGAAGAATTAGTGAATATACTGCTCGATAATGAATTAAGAGACAAGAAGATAGCAAAGAAGGATAGACGAGGAGGTAGTGGAAGAAGATGAATAAGTATAGTTTAGTATTCAGGGGAAACAGGAGCTTTTTTTAAAATTATGAAGATCATTAGTTATAATATTAGAGGATTGGGAGGGGCGGTGAAAAAGAAGGAGTTAGCCCAGGTTATTCAGAAAAATAGTCCAGAGATTATCGGTATCCAAGAAACTAAGATGGCTGATATTGAGATGAGGATGTGTGTGAACATGTGGGGAGCTGAGAACTGTGGGTTCTGTTTTAAGGCGGCAGTAGGTAGATCAGGTGGGTTATTGCTGATTTGGAACTCGAATCACTTTAAGAAAAAGGAAGAGTTATGTGGTGAATATTTTTTAGGAGTGGAAGGAAGTTGGGGGACAGATGGAGCTCAAGTGATAATTGTAAACGTCTATGCTCCATGCGACGCCAGCGGTAAAAGAAGGTTATGGAAGGATTTAGACGAGTTGATAAAAACAAGAACGAATGCAAGATGGTGTGTGATGGGGGATTTTAACGCTATACGTGCAGAATCTGAGAGGAAGGGGATAGGAGATTATCAAAGAAGAGAAGAAATGATGGATTTTGAGGAATTTATTTCAGGTACAAATCTGGTGGACTTACCGCTTAGAGGGAGGCGCTTTACATGGTCTAATTTGGAGGGATCTTCTTTAAGCCGTATAGACAGATTCCTTTTATCGGAAAGCTGGATGCAATAGTGGCCGGAGACTTCACAAAGGTGTTTAGAGAAAGGTCTCTCAGATCACTGCCCTATAATGATTAGTGAGAAAGTGGTGAATTGGGGACCAAAACCATTCGGTTTATACAACTGTTGGAGAGAACTAGGAGGGTATCATAACTTTGTGGAAGACTCTTGGAAGGCTCTGTCAGTACAAGGATGGGGTGGGTTTGTCCTTAAATAAAAACTCAAATTGATTAAAGGAAAAATCAAAGAGTGGAGTAAGATTCATGTGGAAAGCCTTGATGATAGAATCATAGAAGAGAAAAGGACAGTAAATGAGTTGGAGTTGAAAAGTGAAAATTCAGCTTTATCTCAAGAAGAAATACATGATAAGTAAGAGGCGTCGTCCCGTTTATATGCGTTATCAAGATTGAAGACGAGTATGTTATGGCAAAAATCGAGGTTGAAACGGCTAAGAGATGGAGATGCTAATTCTAAGTTTTTTCATAGGTGTGTGGTTAATAGGAGGAAATTTAATGAGGTTATGTGTATTGAGACAGAGAATGCAAAGCTAACTGGTGTAGAAGAGATAAAGCAGGAGGTTTTTGATTACTTCTCTGAGGGGTATAAATGTCGGGAGGTAAGAAGACCGAGGCTTAGGGATCTTGATTTTAAAAAGATAGGGGACGAAGATAATCTTAGGCTCACTGCTGAATTTTCAGAGGAAGAGATTAGAAAAGCTGTTTGGGATTGTGACGGTTCAAAGAGTCCCGGTCCAGATGGGATTAATTTTGAATTCATTAAAGAATTTTGGGATATTCTTAAGGGAGACTTTAAAAAATTCATCACAGAATTTCATTCTAATGGAAGGTTGGTCAAAGGAGCCAATTGTTCTTTCATATCTTTGGTTCCTAAAGTGGAGAACCCGTTGAAGTTAAAAGATTTCAGACCGATTTCGCTAATAGGGTGCATGTATAAAGTATTAGCTAAAATCCTAGCAAACAGGTTAAGGAAAGTGTTGCACAAGGTGATAGCAGAATCTCAGTTTGCATTTTTGGAGGGTAGACAAATAGGAGATGGTATTCTTATAGCAAATGAGCTAGTGAATGATGCTAAGAGGAGGAAAAGAGAAGCATTACTGTTCAAAATCGACTTTGAAAAGGCATACGACACGATAGATTGGAATTTTCTTGACTTTATGATGGAGAAGTCCGGCTTCGATATAAAATGGAGAAAGTGGATTAATGAATGTCTGCGAACCTCAACCATTTCAGTTTTGGTGAACGGGAGCCCCACAAAAGAGTTCTCGATGGGGAGGGGGTTGAGACAAGGAGACCCATTGTCCCCATTTTTATTCCTTCTGGTGGCTGAAGGATTCAACTTAATGATGGAGAAATGTGTGCAGAAAAATCTCTTCGAAGGGTATCAGTTTGGTAGGGGGGAGTAAAAGTATCACATATCCAATTTGCTGATGATACGATCATTGTGGGAAAGAAAAGCTGGGCTATCAAAGCAACTCTCCAAATGTTTGAATTAGTCTCGGGGATGAAAGTAAATTTCCATAAGAGTTCTCTAATTGGTGTGAATATTCACCAGAGTTGGATGGAGGATGCGGCTGGATCGTTGAACTGCAGAGTGGGAGGAACTCCATTCAAGTATCTTGGAATCCCTGTTGGTGGTAACCACCGCAGGGAGGGTTTTTGGCAACCAGTTATTGAGACTGTGAGACGAAGATTAGCCTCATGGAACAATAAGCATCTTTCAATTGGAGGCCGCACAATTCTCTTAAAGTCGGTACTGTATGCGCTTCCTGTCTACTTTGTATCATTTTTCAAAGCTCCAAACCGTGTTATCGCCAAATTGGAATCTCTGTTTAGGAATTTTTTATGGGGTGGGGATTTGGAGAAGAGAAAAGTAAACTGGGTGCATTGGGACAAGGTTTGTAGGGAGAAGGAAGAAGGAGGACTTGGAATCAAAAACCTAAAGGCGTTTAATCTTGCCTTGGTAGGTAAGTGGAAGTGGAGGCTTCTTGTGGAAAAAGATAAGTTGTGGAATAAAGTGCTTAGGTGTAAGTATGGGGAGAGAGGGTATGAAGGTGATAGGAATAATAGGTTCTATTCTCTGTGGTGGAGAGATTTAAAATATCTGGATAAGGGGGAAGAAGACTGTGCTAAAGATTGGTTTGTTAACAAATTGGCTAGAGAAGTGGGTAATGGGAAGGAAACATTATTGTGGGTTGATCCTTGGTTGGAAGGTAAAAGTCTTAAAGGGTTGTATCCTGACTTGTTTAGAAAAGCTGGGAATAAGAATGATAAAGTGGGAGACTTATCTACGTCACAAAATGGAGGGCTGTTTTGGAATGGCAACTGGGAGGTTAGTTTGGATACGGAAGAGGCTAGGAAGGAAGAGGAGCTGAAAGACAAAATCCAATTGTTCTCATTGAGAAACAATGTTAGGGATAGGTGGAAGTGGTTTAAGAATGACTATTCGGTTAAGGAGGCGTACCGTGCAATTATGAAAGAAATCACCAATGTTAGAATAGAAGATAGGGAGCTAGTGGCTGCTTGGAGTAAATTAGTTCCACTCAAAGTTTCGACTTTGGTGTGGAGGATTTGGCAGAATAGGATACCATCGAGAGATAATTTAGTTAGTAGAGGCATCTTGGTTGCATCTCGAAATTCATGCCCATATGGTTGCGGTAGTGAGGAAAATGTCTCGCACATTTTCTTCGAATGTCCGTTATCTTGGATTGCATGGAGCGAGGTCCTAAGATGGCTTGACTTTATATCTGTTTCTCATAATTCAGCTGTTCAGAATTTTGTTCAGTTTACAGGGCTCAGCAGTGGCGGGCGAGTGTTTATAGAGAGATTCTCTGTTATTTGGTTTGCGTGTATTTGGGTCATCTGGAAGAGGAGAAACGAGAAGATTTTCCGAAATGCAGAAAATAGCAGTAGCGTTTGCCTTGAAGACATCCAGATGCTCTCTTGGAGATGGTTAAGGGCGAACATAAAAGGATTTAGTTATAGCTTAAACCAGTGGATTTCAAACCCAAAGATTTGTCTAGGGTGGAGAGGCGGGACGATGATGTAGGGAGTAACATGGAGCTTGCGAGCGTGTTTTGGTGACTCTCAATTTGGCTTGGTGAAGATGACACTGTTGAGACATTGGAGACAATTGGATGAATATTCTGAAAGAGTTTACAACACTAGAAGAAGATGATGGTCGTTTAGAATTATGGAGTGTTGCAATCCATGAAGCAGACTTCACATGGGCCTGGGAATTATAGAACAATAATAAAAGAAATGGATGCCCTATGTTGAGGAACCTCCAGGTGACCATGCTTCTGGTTGTCAGACTGATGCCCATGGAAGAAATGGCCAGAGGACAGAATTTGTGAGCAAGCAGGGAGGTACCAGTTTGTTTAGGTGGCAGAAGGGAGTTGTTTGGACAGCGGTGAGGTTCCAATATTTGAAATGCTCAAAATATATTATCCAGCCGGCTACATCAGTTTTGCTAGTTTATACGTCGCGGTTTGGTGGACACAGATTAGAGTTAGCAGTATATAGCAATTTGTTTTATGTATCTTCATAATGAAGCTAAGTCTGTAGGTATGTGCAACAGGTGATTTTGGTATTAAACTGAATACTTGGAAGTAACATCTATGTACTTGGTTGTAAAGTTGTAAAAGGGTGTTAATTCTGATGTGGTGTACTGGTGTGTTTGGGTATGGATGTCATGCTTGGCATGTCTCATGCCTCTCTTTTAGTAATAAATATTTATTTTGGCCTTCCAAAAAAAATGTATGAGTCAATTGAAAACTGTCCTCACAACATTGCTCAAGAATCAAAAGCATACATGTCATGCTTAAGGTAATATCCTGCCATTTATGCTAAATTATTTCTCTAGAAAAATTTACAGAAAAGATATTAGAAGAATTTTGCACAATACTGCCACTAATTTTAAAATAAATCACCAAATTACCACGATTTCAAATTTAATACCGAAATATTATTCTTTCAAACAATTGTTTTTTTGTAAAGCTATTGCGCTAATTGCTCTGGAGGGTCTTTCGAAAATTTAATTGGACCCGCCAAATAAAATAAAGACTCTTCGTAAAATTTATGTGCATCTCTCCAATTGCTTTGGAGGGTCTCTATATTTTCTTCTTTCTTTCTGATTTATATATATACTAGCGGATATCCGTGCTATCGCACGGGGTCGTTTGAGTTTAATATAACGTGGATAAGATCTATCTTATAAAGTTATTCCGTATATATTTAAACAATACACATATTAATTGGATGACTATTGAAATAAAAATTAAATATGTAGTATGTTAAATAATAGTTAACGATCTAAGAGCTAATAATACATCCAAATTTTAGCTCTTTAACTAAACAAGACAAACGAGGTATCTACCCTCACCCAAATTGGTTGTGCGCCGGTTTTCAACAAGCTGTTAGTGACTGTGAGCTCACTGACATTCCACTTGAAGGACATCAATTCACCTGGGCTAAGAGTCGTGGTACGGACCATGCTTTGGAGGAAAGATTAGACCGTGCTTTATCGACCTCGACATGGATGGAGTTATTTCCGGACAGCAAGCTTGTTAATCTTATAGCATCTCACTCTGATCACAGTCCCATAATTCTCTACTGTGATCCTGTCCATCGTAGTGGTAGGAAATATACGTTCAGATTCGAGAATAGTTGGCTGCAAGAAGAGGGTATTATGGAAGTTGTTAACAATGGGTGGCGAAGAGGTGAATCTAATGAGGTGCAGCAACGTCTTTCCTTATGTGCAGAAGAGCTGGGAAGGTGGAGCAGAGACAGAAATAGAAAAAATAAAGAAGAGTTATAGAGAAATAAAGAAACAATGGAACAATGTAGAGATAAGCAGGATCCGGTCTCGACGTCTCGTTTTATCGAGGCTCAAAGTGAGTATAATAAGGCCCTTATTCGAGAGGATACCTACTGGAAGCAAAGAGCTAAAATGCACTGGCTGCGAGACGGTGATCGCAATACAAAATTCTTTCAGTTATCCGCAACGATTAGAAGGAATAGACAGCTAATTGACATGTTGGTTCAGGAAAACGGAGATGAAGTCCGGGATCAATTGGGCATGTGTGAAATTGCAAGATCCTATTTTGAGAACATCTATGGAGCTAAGAATGGTGTCTATGATCCAGTTTTTAACAACATTCAGCCGAGGGTTACTAATGAAGAGAATGACAGGCTACTGCTACCCATCACTAAGGCAGAGCTTCATGCAGCAGCTTTTGAGATGCATCCAGATAAAGCCCCCGGACCTGACGGATTCAATCCTGCTTTTTTCCATAATTTCTGGGACTTATGTGGAGAGGATATTTGGAAGGCGGCTACCAACTGGTTGGAGAGAGGTTTCTTCCCTCAATCTCTAAATGATACTAATATTTGCCTGATCCCTAAGTGCGTTAAACCACACGACATGAAGGATTTCCGACCAATATCTTTGTGCAACGTGGTTTACAAATTAGTGTCCAAAGTTCTTGCGAACAGAATGAAAGTTTTACTTGGAAAGTGTGTGTCTGAGGAACAATCGGCTTTTATTGAGGGGCGTTCTATTCTTGATAACGCGATGATTGCTATAGAAATCATTCATGCACTCAAGCGGAAGACCACGGGGAACAAGGCTCACTTGGCTCTTAAGATAGACATTAGTAAGGCGTATGATAGAGTTGACTGGGGTTTTTTTGAGAGGCATGCTTGCTAAAATGGGTTTTGCAGAGAAATGGATACATTGGATTATGATGTGTGTTACGTCGGTGCACTACTCTGTTATTATTAACTCAGACCGTGTCGGACCAATTCAACCAGGAAGAGGACTCAAGCAAGGGGACCCACTGTCTCCTTACCTCTTTATTCTAATTTCAGAAGGTCTTTCAGCTCTTATTCAGAGAGAAGTGGCAAGTGGTGATATCCATGGATTCCAGGTGTGCAGAGGGGCACCGAGTGTGTCCCATCTGCTTTTTGCTGACGATTGTTTTCTATTTTGCAGGGCCAATCTCACGGAGGTGACACGTCTTATGAATTTTCTTAATAGATATGCTGACGCTTCAGGCCAGGAGATTAATATGAATAAGTCTGAAGTGTTTTTTAGCCGGAATTTGAGCAAACCAGCGCAAGAGGATATTGCAAGAATTATGGGAGTTCGGCATGTTATGGGGACCGGAAAGTACCTAGGATTACCATCGATGATTGGAAGAAGTAAAAAGGCCACTTTTTACTTTATTAAGGATCGTATTTGGAAGAGGATTAATTCGTGGAGGGGTAGGTCTTTATCAAAAGCGGGAAAGGAGATTATGATAAAATCGGTTCTTCAATTTATTCCAGCCTATATCATGAGCATCTTTATTCTACCAGATGCGGTAATCAATGATATTGAAAAGATGATGAATTCTTTCTGGTGGGGGGGAGGAAATAATAATACTCGTGGTATAAGATGGATGGCGTGGGACAAGCTAACCTATTCTAAGGCGGAAGGTGGGTTGGGCTTTAGGGATCTTAAAGCGTTTAACATGGCTATGGTTGCAAAACAAGGATGTAATTTGTTGACAAGGCCGCATACTCTTGTGGCAAGAATCTTCAAAGCAAGGTATTATCCCCGTACTTCTTTCTTAGATGCAAATATTGGATATAACCCTAGCTTTGTGTGGAGAAGCATGTGGAAAGCAAGAGATGTCTTAACATTAGGGTACAGGTGGAGTATAGGTGATGGTAGTCAAATCAAGGCAATGAACGAACCTTGGCTTAGGGGAAGAAGAGAAGGATGCCTTGTTGGACCCCAAAAGCAAGGTACGTACGATATTACCGTTAAACATCTTATGTTGCCTAATGCGAAAGAATGGAATACAAGTTTGATTGAGGATTTGTTTGATTATGTAGCTACCGGCGATATATTACAGGTTCCGTTGTTGCAAGAGGTGGTCGAAGATAGATTGGTATGGAAAGAGGAACAAAATGGTGAGTATAGTGTGAGGTCTGGCTACAAGTTGTGGATAGGTTCTAAAAAGAGGCAAAATAATGATAGTGGGAAGGAGGATTGGAATAGTCTTTGGAGAATTAAAGCTCCATCTAAAACCAAGCATTTGTTATGGAGGATATGTATGGGATGCTTACCATCGCGTACCAGACTTCGTCAACATCAGGTACCTTGCCCATCAGATTGTCAGCTCTGCAGAAATAATATTGAAGATGATTGGCATGTGTTTTTTGGTTGTGATACGACTATTCAGTGTTGGAGGACAGCAGGTTTGTCGGATCTTCTAGAGCCCTGTTTACATAATTTTAGTGATGTAAAATCTCTAATATTTGATATATGTAGATCAGAAGATAGGATGGTTGTTGGTAGATTTGCAGTTATGATGGATGTGATTTGGAAGAATAGAAACGATTTTATTTGGCATAATGAGAAAGAGGAAGCATCTAAATTGGGTATGATCGCTTTTCATAACTGGCAGAATTGGCTTACAGCACAAAAAATTCAAGGGAGAGAGAATAACCATCAGAATGTCACGTGTTGGAACCCGCCAATGGAAGGATGGTTAAAGTGCAATGTGGATGCAGGTTTTAACAGTCATGTTGGGACTACTAATAGGGGATGGTGTATTCGTGATAAAAGGGGTAATTTCATTATTGCAGGTGTTGCTTGGGATATTGGCATCCTCTCCATCCTTGAAGCAGAAGCTTATGCCCTTAAAGAAGCTATTGAAGGAGCTATAGCTCTGCACCTTGATAATATTATCTTCGAAAGTGACTCTCAACAGGTTGTTCAAGCCATCCACTCCAACCACGAGGGTGGCTCGGAGTTTAGTTTGATTATTATGTCTATTAAAAATTTATTACATGCTTTTTCCAACTTCGAGGTGAAGTTTATTAGGCGTCAAGCGATTTCGGTTGCCCATTCCCTCGCGAAGGCGGCCAATTCTTGGGCTAGACGCAGTGTTATCCATATGATTCCTCCTTGTATTGAACATCATGTGTTGAATGAATTTCATTGAGTTTGTTTTTGTCAAAAAAAAAAACTAAAACAATAATTACATGTCGCAATATGTCATTTGTCAGTTTTTAAATTTGTTTTACGGGTCATAAACATTCACATAATCACAAATATAAATAAAAAATATGTAGCAACCTTTATGCATTGATTAAAGTAATATAACAACACTATACTTATTTGATCCAATATAAAAATACTTAGAACCCATTTATAAAAACACTTATTTAATTCAACGCTGGGTAAAATAATTTTATAAAAATAATTAGTAGATTTTTCTTGTTTACTAAAATATTTTTATTTTGTTTTAGTATTTAAGATCTAAACTACTAAAAATTGAAATTGAAACTAAAAAAACTACATTGAAAATTTTCATTTATTAAATGATAATTTGACCATTATTATATTATTAATTATTTGAATTTGCATTGAAAAGTAAGTAAATTATTCATAAATATGATAATTTACATTTATTATTTTTAAAAAAAATGCTATAACATTAATAAAGTTTTAATGATATATATTTCTTCCATTTTAAAATAAATATTTTTCATATTTGTATACGCATTTTAAAATAGAGTATGTAATATTATACATTATATATTAATTTTTAATATTTTTATACGTATTTAAAAATAGAAGTATTTTTATTTTAGAATATAGTATTTGAATATTTCAATTATTTATTTTTAATTTATTATAAAATGATTTTTTAATTCTAAATTATAAAATCAATTTGACTTTTCTTTTGTATTTTGGTTATTGTTTGAATTGAGAAACATTTTTCAAATTTTATTCACTTATTATTTTAATTTGTGAATACATTTATCTATTGAGAAATTATGATTAATATTGGAGAATAATAATTTTAATAATACATTCAGTTTTGCTTTAATATAAATTTATTATAGATAATAAAAAATTACATTATTAAATAATAATATAATATTTATTATTGTAGATATCAGTACGAAGAAAATAAAAAATTAGATATAAGAATGTCAAAAAATAAATTATAATATTAAATAATGATTTTAATAATACATTCAGTTTTGCTTTAATATAAATTTAGGCTAAATTACAGTTTTGGTCCCCCTATTATGATCTATTCACGAAATCAGTCCCTCTATTTTGTTTTTAAACAGTTTTGGTCCCCTTCTCTTAGTTTTGGTAAAAAATATGGTGATGTGTAATTTTTTTTAATAGGTGGCTTTTGTTGGGTGACATGGACAGTGCCTGGTGGCCAATCACATTTTACATGTCATTTAATTATTTTATTTTATTTATTAACTTAAATTAAAATAATTTAAAAACCTAATAATCTTTAATTTATTATATTATAATTAATCTCTAATACCACAAAAATTAGTTTCAAAATTTCATCATTCACGTCAATGAATTTTTTATTTAAACATAGGAATGAAATTGATGTGCAACAATTTTATCTGGGGTTCAGCCACTTTGACCTTAGGAATAGAAAACAATATTATTGTTCAGCCTCTTGAATGCCACCATCATTAACCATTTCTGAACATGATATTCATCTACAAATAAACTCAATAAAATGATAGAGATCAGCAGACTATAGATTTCATTTTTTTGAGCTAAAATTGAATTAAATAGATACTAATAGTAGTATTTTTGAAATCTAATCCACCTTCAACTACTGCATTAGCCAAGTGCTATCTTCTTTCTCCTTTTGAGTTTCCTGCTATAACCTCTCAGATTCACAAATTAAAACCATGTCCATCTCCACCTCACTACCTCCTCTTTCGACATTTACGCAACATTCCTTTGTCCCTGCTTCCTAAGTGAACTCAAAACAGAACTGGTTCCATAAACAATAGAGAGACTTAACTTTCCAACAAGTGAACCCAGAACAAAATCGTTTCCACCGCCGACAACGTTGAAGACCAAAAATCATTGGAGACCAGTACAACTATCATCCAACTTCCTAACATGATCTAAGTGCAGATCTACAATATTCTTGCCAACAATGTTTGCAACAACTTCCTTGCCAGAGTTGAGTTGCTCAAGGTGGAAGAAATATCGGTAGGTACCGGATCTGACTCATCGATGACGGTTAGTTCGAAATCTACAAAAACTACATGACGAGCGTGTTTGCTGGAACCAATTTAGTTGAAGAAAGTGTTGAATTAATGGTGGGTTCCAGATCTACGAAAACAACAAATGGAAGTGCTTGCCTTGCCGACACCAGTTTTGCTGTAGATATAGTGTTGAATGAATGTTAATAGACAAAGGGGATGATACAGTAACGATGAACAATTTTCTTTTTAGGGTTTAGAAAGGGGAAATTAATTTTATTTGTTTTAATAAGTTTAGTTTAATTTAGTAAATAAAATAAAATAAAACAAAGGACATTTAAAATGTGATTAGCCACATGGAACTATCCACGTCACCAATAAAATCCACATAATGAAAAAAATTACACATCACCATATTTTTTATCAAAATTGAGAGAAGGGGACCAAAATTGTTTAAAATTAAAATAGAGGGACTGATTTCGTGAATAGATCATAATAGGGGGACCAAAACTGTAATTTAGCCATAAATTTATTATAGATAATTAAAAAATTACATTATTAAATAATAGTATAATATTTATTATTGTAGATATCAGTACGAAAAAAAATAAAAAATTAGATATAAGAATGTCAAAAAATAAATTATAATATTAAATAATATTTTAACATTTATTATTGTAGATATTAGTAGAAAAATCACTAGATCTAAGAATATCGAAAGAGAAAACGAAAGAAAAGAGAGAGTCAAATCATTTTTATTGATTACTAAGTTTTTATTCTTAATAATATTTTATTATTTCTTCTTTATTTAATTTATTTAATTTGACAATTTATTTGTAGTGTAATTTAGAATGGCTCAATTAAATAGTGGCTCAATTTTTGACATTGATTGAAGTGTAATTTAGAATGGCTCAATTAAATGGTGGCTCAATAAATGTCAGCATAATTTGAATTTGAAAATATAAATTAAATGGTGGCTCAATAAATGTCAATAAATTGTTACAAAAAAAAAGTCAATAAATTTAAATTTAAATCAAATATATAATAAAGATTGAAGATATTCAATAGAAGATATTAGGAATCTAAAGGATAAAAATAAAAAGGCAATTAAAAGCCAATTATTAAAAATAATTTGCATTATGATGCAACATTTATGCCATGAATTCTACACAAAAAATTCAATGCGTGGAAGCAGTTATTAAATAGCAAAATATCCCTACTATTTAATTAGGATAATGAATATAAATTATGAGATTATAATATCTTATGTACAATTTTGGTTCCTAATTCTTGCGGTATACAAAAATAGTGAAAAATGAATTCTTATTTACTAACTCACTTATTCAATATTAATCTAGTCATTAACTTCCAAATTTAGTAAACCATTAATTTTGAATGTAATTGACAAAGTGGTGTAGGTAGGATTTTTGTGCTATTATGTTTTGTTTCTAGGACAGAATGTAGAGAATAAAATCTAGGTAACTCATTAGTCCTATTATTATATCATTTCTGTTGCTAAACAATACTAATGAAATGAATTATTAATTTTAAGGTGCCAATTATAAGCTATCTGGATGTCATATAAGATTAGATACAATATATGAATAAAATTATATACACAGAAGGCACATGTTGCTATCAAACAATAAAAAGCAGATTACTATCAGATGCAACCTGATATGAGACACGGCAAATCAATGAGACATGTACATCATGCATGATCCAATACCCTTGCAAGTAGGATAATAAATATTGATCACCATAGATAAGCAAGTACATGAACCATTGTAATTTACAAACTTTAGAACCTGAGGCTCTATATTCTTGAGGATATGAGGGAAGTGAAGAAATTAGCAAATCTCTGGCATGTTGGCTTGCTTAATAAAACCATGCAAGTTTTTTATGAAATTGTAAACTTGGCTGGGATAAGCATTAATGACAATTTGAGGAATAACATCATAAAATAGTACAATCCCCTTAAAATAAGCAACAATGGTTCATGAAATGAATCTATGTACGTCAAAGTTTCTTACACCAACATATGTAATTACATTCAATTACTTCATTCTTCTCAAATTATTATTGATGTGTTCATAAATCCACATATAAACTAAGTAACACTTTATTACTTATGCACATGCAATGGTATTTATAGAGTTTGTTGGAAACGAATTGGGACTGACTCCTAAAAAGACATTGTAAGTTCAAAGCACATTTTAGAATAAAATGTAGACAATTTCACGGCATCTGCAATGCAAGGAGAATTACTCTTGATCCGGGTCATTCCATTCGGGTAAGAATAGTTTAGAAGCAAAACTATACCTAGTACGAATAACCTGAAGTGGAAAGACACAAGTAGTTCCAAGGGTTCCAGAAATTGTTCCACACCCCAGTTGTATAAGAGGACCAGAATCTATGAAAGAGATAAAAATAATAATTCACTTTTCCAAAGGAGAAAATTGTAATAGCAATGTTAATTTGTTATTAAACAAAATACTAATCAATAGGTTTGCGGTTGCAGTAATAACATACCATTATTATGAATAATACATCTTCTAGACATATCTTTCAATGTATCATAAACAGCGAGATCAACGCCAGCATAAGAAATCATACCGATCACAGATGGAAGAAGTCCTCGGTTGAAAGCTCGAGGTCCCTCAGTCTTGAATGCATATATTCTTTGTGATTGTTCCAGGATTAGAAGCTCTTCCACCTCAGAGGCACAAGTATGTAGCCTAGTTTCGATAAGATCCAACAAATAAATTGCAGTCTGCATAAATCTACCAGCCACACCACCAGCTAAAAGCTTCCCAACAGTGCCGATATCGGATTTGTTGGCTTGATCATCTCCAATAACATTTTTCAGCATTTCAAAAGCATGGAATTTGATAAGTAATTAGTACTAATTGTCCTTCTATCCATCAGATCAAGTTCATAGGATTTACCGATGCTTAAGCCTTAAGAAATCCTTGTTTTATGGCTTAACCAATACAATTCATTCTGCTGCAAAATGGAGGAACAAATTAAAAAGAGTAAATGCCACTTGAAAATTAAGTTTGTATTCAGAGAATGAGTTTACTAAAATGATAAAAGTATCAACAAAGTTAAGCCGGTTTGAATACATTAACGTAAACATGATCCATTATTATGCATTTGGATCATAATCAGAATGCATAACCAAAGGGGAGTACAAAACTTACTTCATCAAATAGAACTCTAGATGTGTTTAGTTTGTGATATAGGGCACGATCATTTCTTGTGCAATATTCTAGAGCTTCTGCAAGATGCATAACAACTCTGAGTCGTTGCCTGATTATCTTTATTCTCACTTCACTATCTTTATGGATCTTAACCTGCCAAAAAAACAAATGCTCAATGCTAAAATACTTTTTGTAAAACACTTTTTGTAATTGAAAATCGAATATATTAATGAAATGGAGTACAACTGTTACACTAATGTCCAACCTATTTCAACACGGATATTGAATTAGTAGAAAACAAAGAAAAGAAGAATACATCAGAGAATACAAAGAAAAGAATGAATCAGTAGAAAACAACGAAATGGAGCTTATTTCTCTTCAAAATAGCGCCTTTACAGCCTCTGTTAGCGCTTGTAACCAAACAAATTTAAGTGGTTGCCTTCATAACACATTTGTTGGGACGAAGTCAGAATAAAAGCAACATTCAGCTGAATGTTAGAAAACGTGAAACTCTTTGAAGCAAAATACAAAATAGGTAATGCACAAAATGGGAAAATAATTTTAAGAATATTCCAACTTTCTGTATATTCACATCACTTGAATAATATTATAATTAAAATTACATAATACATGATATATGCCAAACTACTTGCAATTAAGGTTATCTTAACACAATAGACATGAATTTGAATGGAAAAGGATAAATAAAAGAAAGAACCTGACTTTGAAAGTGAAAATCAACGATAGAAGGAAGTGTGAGGCGTATAGAACTGAAGAGAATGGGGTTTCGGTGGAGAGAAGGATGAAGGGTGTTGGAAAATGAAGGAACATGATGAGTGGGAAGCCTTAGAGCGTAGGAGAAGAGAGGGTGTAGAAGAAGTCGTAGAGCTGTGAGTTTGTCGTAATTGATTTTGCCTCCATTTTTGTCAGAAACCTCCCATGAATTCACCATCTGCTCTTCCTCTTTCTCTCTGTATGTTTATGTTCATGGCTCTATTTTTATCCGATGAACATGTCGTTAGTTGCCGCCGTCGAAAATAATAGTGTGGCCAATTGAGATTTGGGATTCAAAAAAGGAGGATATGGTGAAGGAGGGACGAAGATAATAGGAAAGTATAGGGAGAGAATGGGAGTATCAGAAAGAGAGAATATGAGAAAAATAGAAAACCAATGCTTTGATAGTTTTTCATCTTCCCGGTGTGACTTTATAGTTCAAAACACATTGAACAATGAGAAAATTCAATGATTCATTTGAAATTTGAATCTGAATTGCCTTTCTAACTTCTGCAGTGTAATATCATAAATGTTGGACTTCTCTCAATTAACCAACGTGCATAATTTTTAGGAGAGTGAACATTTCAATGAGTCAAGAGAGAAATGAATGGTCCCATTTGAAATTAATCAACTGCATTTAATACCAAATACCAAATTATAATTGAGATTGTGTAATGTGTAATAATTATGATCAATGTGGAATAATTAAAAAAAAATGAAATTGAATAATTGGGTAAATAAATCGTGCAGATTTTATAATGCCGCCATGTCAGCAAAATTAAGATTTCAATCAACCACATTTGAGTATTTAACAAATAGACTCATTTGACCTTAATTATTATATTAGTTTAGCTTAAACTCAATTAGGATATACGTGGAATTTCCAAGTACTTTAACTTTTATATATTGTTAATAGAAAACAACGAAAAGAATGAATCAGTAGAAAACAACGAAATGGAGCTTATTTCTCTTCAAAATAGCGCCTTTACAGCCTCTGTTAGCGCTTGTAACCAAACAAATTTAAGTGGTTGCCTTCATAACACATTTGTTGGGACGAAGTCAGAATAAAAGCAACATTCAGCTGAATGTTAGAAAACGTGAAACTCTTTGAAGCAAAATACAAAATAGGTAATGCACAAAATGGGAAAATAATTTTAAGAATATTCCAACTTTCTGTATATTCACATCACTTGAATAATATTATAATTAAAATTACATAATACATGATATATGCCAAACTACTTGCAATTAAGGTTATCTTAACACAATAGACATGAATTTGAATGGAAAAGGATAAATAAAAGAAAGAACCTGACTTTGAAAGTGAAAATCAACGATAGAAGGAAGTGTGAGGCGTATAGAACTGAAGAGAATGGGGTTTCGGTGGAGAGAAGGATGAAGGGTGTTGGAAAATGAAGGAACATGATGAGTGGGAAGCCTTAGAGCGTAGGAGAAGAGAGGGTGTAGAAGAAGTCGTAGAGCTGTGAGTTTGTCGTAATTGATTTTGCCTCCATTTTTGTCAGAAACCTCCCATGAATTCACCATCTGCTCTTCCTCTTTCTCTCTGTATGTTTATGTTCATGGCTCTATTTTTATCCGATGAACATGTCGTTAGTTGCCGCCGTCGAAAATAATAGTGTGGCCAATTGAGATTTGGGATTCAAAAAAGGAGGATATGGTGAAGGAGGGACGAAGATAATAGGAAAGTATAGGGAGAGAATGGGAGTATCAGAAAGAGAGAATATGAGAAAAATAGAAAACCAATGCTTTGATAGTTTTTCATCTTCCCGGTGTGACTTTATAGTTCAAAACACATTGAACAATGAGAAAATTCAATGATTCATTTGAAATTTGAATCTGAATTGCCTTTCTAACTTCTGCAGTGTAATATCATAAATGTTGGACTTCTCTCAATTAACCAACGTGCATAATTTTTAGGAGAGTGAACATTTCAATGAGTCAAGAGAGAAATGAATGGTCCCATTTGAAATTAATCAACTGCATTTAATACCAAATACCAAATTATAATTGAGATTGTGTAATGTGTAATAATTATGATCAATGTGGAATAATTAAAAAAAAATGAAATTGAATAATTGGGTAAATAAATCGTGCAGATTTTATAATGCCGCCATGTCAGCAAAATTAAGATTTCAATCAACCACATTTGAGTATTTAACAAATAGACTCATTTGACCTTAATTATTATATTAGTTTAGCTTAAACTCAATTAGGATATACGTGGAATTTCCAAGTACTTTAACTTTTATATATTGTTAATAGACAAGTTAAAATAATTTTCTTTAATAAAAATATAATATTAATTATTTATTAAAAATATAAAAATAATTTTATGTTTAAATTCATTTTTGGTCTCATTTTTAGTCTCTTTATTTTAAAAATCAGTATTTTTTCCCCTCAATTATATCCAATTGAAATTTTGTTGGTCTCCCTCTAATTTTGCAGATGTACTAATGATATTAGAAAAAAAATTATTTTCAATAAGTTGACAATAATGATTAGAATAATTTATTATTTAATATTTTTTATTTAATAAATTAATTAATTTAACTAAGTTTTTTATAAATATATTTTTAAATTATTTAATACAAATTTCAAAAGAATGTTTTTGGGCTTAAAGCCCAAATCTTTGTAAGATCTTTTAGTTCACAAATTGGAGGATTTAATTTGCCACCTCCAATTTGTACCTCTCACCCCCCATTTATAGCGTTTATTGTTATACCCTTAAGTGAAAACAAGAAATTTTAAAAATCCTGTAACTTATCAAAAATTTTGAAACAATATCGGAAATTTATAATTTTACCGCAACAAATGTGATAGCACTAAAAATTTGAAATTTCTAGCCACATGCATCATCGGAAATTTTCGGAAAATTATGTTACACACCGGAAATTAATAAAATTTCTAGTATGTTTTTTTATTTTTATCAGATTAACACCGAAACTTTTAAATTTTCCGATAAATTATCTCCGACAATTTCATATTTCCCACGCTATTTTCAGTAAGTTTTTTCTTTTTTTAGATCAACGCTAGATTTTTCAAAATTTTCATTAAATTGTCTCCGTCAATTTCATAATTCCCACGTTATTTTCAGTAAGTTTTTTCTTTTTTTAGATCAACGCCAGATTTTTCAAAATTTTCATTAAATTGTCTCCGTCAATTTCATAATTCCCACACTATTTCAAGTAACAACGCGAATTTAGCTGCAAAATGATAAAACCTCGGACTAGAAATTTCAATTTAGCTATTGAAATTTTTGTTTTTTACTGCATGGGCAAAGTGAATTTTTTAGAGTAAATTAGTGCAAAGGCATTTTTGTCATTAAGGAAATATTGGGGGGAGGGGGGGGGGGGGGGTTTGCAACTTATGGTAAGTTTTTAAAAAACGACGTGGGACTATTTCTTCAATCTCTTTAGCTAAAACTTTCCACTTCTTGTTGTTACACTCTTGAAACTTGTTAGCATTATGAGCATGCTCCATACAATGCTGCAAGATATAATTGTTAGCATACTCTAACAATAATATGGATTTTTTGTTTCAAGATATCATTGTCTAATCTTCCATGCTGCACCATCATCTTGAAGCATGCAAAAGATAATATTGACGCACAATGTACTATCACCACTACAAGAAAATTGCATTTACCGTCGACCAAAAGCCCACGCTATAAGGCAAAAACTGACGCTAATGGATGTTAGCATCGGTGATCCGTTGTCGCGCACGGATCAAAAACGAGTATTTTGTTAAACGTAGTTTAGCGGTAACGACAACTCGGATATCGTCTCACAAGGATTCTTAGTTATTATTAATCGACTGGAATTCGAATTAAAGGGGGGTTGTTTCGTGTTCAATTATAAAAATGCAGAAAATACTAATTTATGTGGCAATTTCATGTCAATTAAATAGTTGATGTGACAATATTAATATAATTCATGTCATTTTAAATGTAAAAAAATAAAAATAAAATAAATTATCATAAATATTTAATTAAAATTAATTTAATTTATTTTCTAAAGTAAATTGAAGTAGATTTATTCTTAACTTATTCCTTCCAAATCCATTTTTCAAATCCATATTAATCTTTTTCCAAGTTTTTTCCCAAATTCACGTTAATCTTCTTTTCTCAATTTTTTCACGAATCAAATCTTCATAATAATACCCCACAACGAATATTTATGAATTGCTTCAGAAATAGATAGAATAATATTATAGTAACTGATATAAAATTATTGATAGATCTGGGTTGTTCTAGAAACCTGTCAACGTGTTAAGTTTAACAATCAAACATTCCAATTTGATCAATCTTCAACAAAACCTAAAAACCAAACGTGATATCAATCATCAACAAAACCCTCAAAACCTAAAACCAAACGCAGTTTCAGAATTTGAAATCTCACTTTCTCTTTCCAATTTGTAGACATGGCTTTGAATCCTCAACTCTTCCCAAACCAAATGCTAATTCCTTTCTTCAGCAATCTGTTTGTATTGAAAAGAGATGGCGTCGAATTCGAGGTGGACAAGATTCGTGGCACTGGGTATTGTTTCAATTTTTCAAATTTCCCCTTTATGATTGATTCAATTTTAGAAATTAGGTTAATTTTTCCAATTTAATTTATTTTTGTTGAGAGTTAGCATTAGGTGAAAATTTTGTATTTTAGCAATTTCAATAGGTATATTTGGTTGTATAGTTCTAAACCGTGGTTTGTAACAACAAGATTTTAGAGGCTTCTGCTATTGCATTGCAACTCATTTGCTTGCGTTTTGACTCAATTTTGATGTTCAGAGCAATATCGGAAATTTCTTCACGTTAAAATTTTTCTGGATGTTTGTGATTGTTGTGAATGATTTACTGTGGATGGTATGGATTTTTGGTGTTGAAGATTGTGGGGGGATTTTAATTAAGATTTGATTTGTGAAAAATACCAGAAAAACAAAAGATTAACAAAAATTTGTGGAAAATATGGAAAAAATTTGGGGTATTATTATGAAGATTTGATTTGTGAAAAAATTGAGAAAAGAAGTTTAACGTGAATTTAGGGAAAATTTTGGAAAAAGATTAATATGGATTTGGAAGCAATAAGTTAAGAATAAATCTACTTCAATTTACTTTAGAAAATAAATTAAATTAATTTTAATTGAATATTTACGATGATTTATTTTATTTTATTTTTTTACGTTTAAAATGACATGAATTATATTAATATTGCCACATCACCTATTTAATTGACATGGAATTGCCACATCACCTTTAAAATGGACACATCATTAAAAATAATATTTAAAATGATAATGGGACTAAAATCAAACTCAAAACTTAAAATAGGGATCAAAATAGTGGTTTTTAAAATGGGGGGATCAAAACCCAAAAAAATGCTAAATAGGGGGACCAAAGTTGCAATTAAGCCTATAATCATTTAGCACCGGTCTTGGCGATGCTAACTATATTATACATGTTGTTTACCATTGCTTTTATACAACAATAACTATCTTAGACATGTCATATAGTGTTTACTTTCAGCAACGCTAACCATCTTATACATGTAATGTAACGGCGGTTTCAACTGATGTTAGGTTTATTTTTTTATTTCTCTGGACGTACCAAAACCTGTGGACGATATTCAAAAGACTGCATCCAGGATAAGGTATGGTCATTACTAATATACAATGATGTCGTTTGGGTAACTAATGCACCTAGTGTTTTCATGGAGTATATGAATAGGATCTTTCATCCTTATCTTGATAAGTTCGTAGCGGTGTTTATAGACGATAGCGTGATATATTCCAAGAGCGAAGAAGAGCATGCGAAACATCTTAGAGTTGTATTGGAATTGTTGAAATAGAAGAAACTTTATGCGAAGTTATCAAAGTGCGAGTTCTGGTTAAGTGAAGTAAGCTTTCTTGGCCATGTGATTTCCAAGAATGGTATTGTCGTAGATCCTATGAAGGTAGAAGCGATATCTCAGTTGGAAGCTCCGAAGTCTGTTTATGAGATTCGTAGTTTTCTTGGTCTTGCAGGTTACTACAGAAAGTTTATAGAAGGATTTTAGAAGTTAGCATTGTCGTTAACTAAGTTGACTAGGAATGGTCAAGCACTCATTTTGGATTCAAAGTGCGAAGAAGAATTCCAAGAGTTAAAGAGAAGGTTGACTAGTGCTCCTATTCTGATTTTGCCGAATCTGGCAGAATCTTTTGTGGTATATTGCGATGCTTTGTTGATGGGATTAGGTGGTGTATTAATGTAGAATCAATAGGTAGTGGCTTATTCATCGAGACAACTTAAGGTTCATGAAAGGAGTTATTCGACTCATGATTTGGAGTTGGCAGTGGTGGTTTTTGTGTTGAAACTATAGAGACATTATCTGTATGGTTCGAGGTTTGAAGTGTTTAGTGATCACAAGAGTCGGAAGTATCTCTTTGATCAGAAAGAACTTAATATGAGGCAAAGAAGATGATTAGAATTTCTTAAAGATTATGATTTTGGGCTGAATTACCATCCGGGTAAGGCAAACGTCGTTGCTGATGCATCGAGTAGGAAGTCCTTACATAGGTCTATGTTAATGGTGCGAGAATTAGATTTAATTGAACAATTCAGAGATTTGAGTTTAGTATGTGAAGATACTCCGAACAGTGTTAAATTGGGTATGCTGAAGTTGACAAGTGGTATTCTTGATGAGATTAGAGCAGGTCAGAAAACTGATGTTGAGTTGATTGATAGATTGACTTTGATTAACCAAGGTAAAGGAGGTGATTTCCGAATTGACGAGAATGGCATAATGAGGTTTGGTGATCAGGTTTGTGTTCCTGATATTGCTGAGCTTAGGAAGAGTATTCTTGAAGTAGGACACCGTAGTGGATTGATTATTCATCCTGGTGCTACCAAGATGTATCATGATTTGAAAAAGTTGTTTTGGTGGCCTGGAATGAAGAAAAGAAATTACCGAGTTTGTTTATTTTTGTTTGACTTGGCAGAAGTCAAAGGCTAAGCATTAGAAGCCGTATGGAGTTATGCAACCGTTGTTTATTCTGGAATGGAAGTGGGACAACATATCTATGGATTTTGTTTCTGGTTTGCTAAGGACAATCAAGAACTATGAAGCTATTTGGGTTATTTTGGTTAGATTGACGAAGTCTGCCCACTTTATATCGATGAGAATGGATTATCCAATGGAGAAGTTAGCTCAGTTGTATGTTGAGAAGATCGTTAGTCTACATGGTATTCCTTCGAGTATTGTGTCTGATAGAGATCCAAGATTTACATCTAAGTTCTGGGAAGGTTTGCAAAAAGCTTTGGATACTAAGTTGAGATTGAGTTCTGCTTATCATCCGCAAGCTAATGGTCAAACAGAGAGGACGATTCAGCCGTTGGAAGATCTACTGTGTGCTTGTGTGTTAGAGAAAGGTGGTGCTTGGGATATTTATCTACCTTTGATTGAGTTTACCTACAACAATAGTTATCATTCAAGCATTGGTATGGCTCCATTTGAAGCTTTGTATGGTAGGAGGTGTAGGACGCCATTATGTTGGTATGAATCTGGTGAAAGTGTTGTGATTGGACCAAAAATTGTTCAACAGACTACAGAAAAGATCAAGATGATTCAGGAGAAGATGAAAGCTTCTCAGAGTCTTCAGAAGAGCTATCATGATAAGAGGTGGAGGACACTTGAATTCCAAGAGGGAGATCATGTATTTCTGAGAGTTACTCCTATGACTGGTGTTAGTCGAGCGCTGAAGTCAAGAAAGTTGACACCACATTTTATTGGTCCGTTTCAGATTATGGAAAGAGTAGGAGAGGTGGCCTATCTTATTGCTTTACCGCCGATGATTGCAAATTTGTACGATGTGTTCCATGTGTCTCAGTTGAGGAAATACATTGCGGATCCTTCTCATGTGATCCAAGTGGATGATGTACAAGTGAAGGATAACTTGACTGTTGAGACATTGCCTGTGAGAATTGAAGATCGAAAGTTGAAGCAATTATGTGGTAAAGAGATAGCATTGGTCAGAGTAGAGTGGGGAGGACCAGCAGGTGGTAATGTTACCTGGGAGCTGGAGAGTCAGATGAAGGACTCCTATCCAGAACTCTTCACTTGAGGTATGTTTTTGTAACATCCCATTTTCTACCCAACATTTATATTAGAATCAGAGTGCCTAAAATTTCAAACATAAAACAGGATGTCACATTTCAACTTAAAAACAACAAACAACCTGTATTTCTTTTAATATGATACATAGCATTTGGCGGAACAACTCACAACATATTTATTCATCTGAACATAACAACCTTTTTATTATTAAAACAACGGAATTACAACTTCCAATTTCCAATTCAGTTAACAACTTTATTCAACTAAAACAACTTTCAAATATTATTATTAATCACTTAATCAAGTATTCACATTATTCATAAAGTTCAGTAACTTAAGCAACGACAACAATTAATAACAACATTAATCCCCCCGAGTGCTACGTATCAGAGCAAGACACCAACTCGAATTAACAGCAACTAAAGACTTCATAAAGTTACTTCGAACTTCCACAGCTAATCTTGAGTACCTGTCCATTTCCCATGGTAGGGGAAACATCAGCAGAAGGGGTGAGATATCAACAACTATAAGTAAGTATATGATAAACAGTATATTAGATCATATCATATAAATATTACCACTTCACAACTTTCAACCAACATTTATAATAACAACTATCAACAACAATTATAACAACAATTATAACAACAATTATAGCAACAAGTAGTAACAACAGTTATAACAATCATCAGCAACAACAATCATCACAATAATTATAACAACTATTTCACAATTCAAACCAACACAACTTATATCTATAGAAATTCATAACAACAGTAACTTCACAACGATTCAAAATGCGACACAACTATACACATGCATGTGGTACCATTTGGAATAGAACTCCCAACTTAAACATATGCCAGGTTATCGAGGCATTTCAATAAAGCGTAAGCCTTCAACATCAACGTTGTGCCATTAAGGCCAAGTTAATCATTTTGCCAATCTATGCCAACTTAAACAATGCAATGTATGCGACACTATGAATGACATACGATTAACAATATCAACAACGACGACAACCAGAACAACAACAACAAAAACAACAACTCGAATATGCAGCAATTGCCTCAACTTAATCCAACATTGGTCGTTTTCGACCTACAACTTAATCAACAACAACTTATAAACAACAACATATTCCAAACAACAACGGATCAACACATACTCCATGATAGTCTCGTAATAACACACATTCAACAATCAACACAACATTGGTCATAGGACCTATAATCAACAATGTCCATAAACCGGACGAATCAACTTACCCAGCTGTACCTGCACGTCAGCATATTCCACATAATTTCAACAAAGCAACACAACCACAATTATCTACTAATTAATCTTATTTACCCCGTCAATTTTCATTAAATTCCGAAGAACTAATTATACCGCCTATTTTGGCTACTCGGCTAAATCGGGATTGTTTTTCAACATTCTACTACTATTGGTATTCATCCTAGCCTTTTTCTAATTATCTCCACCGTTGATTAATTATTACAAACCAACAATTCTGCTAGACTAGTATTCTACTGATAAAACTGTTTCCTGCATTCGAGTTATTATTTCTTCTGTCAAAATATACCCCCTATTATTAGAAATCCTTTGACATATACCTGCTACTGATATTATTTTGTTATGCAAAAAGGTACTTCATTCTATTAAATTCACAACGTGCTAAAAACACACTACTAATTCATTGAATCACTATTTATATTTTTCATGGCTCCTATTATGGATTTGTCACTAAATACTAGACCAAATGGACATAACGTGGCTAAATCACAAGTGAACCTATACTGAGAAACACTAACACGTGCCAAAAAAACAACAGAAAAAGCAACTGGTGGACCCCAGCTAAGGGAGGCGCCCGCCCCCATACATATATGGCCACATTAGGCCTTGGGACGACAGTCCTCCACCCTTACAAACCTTGGGCGGCCGCCTCCAAGATCTCTGGGTCCCACCCACTTTTCTTCTTCATCAATGGGGCGCCCGCCCCCATCCCCAAGGTGGCCCCCCGTCCAAACATCTCACCTTCATCTCTTCTCGTTCTTTTTCAAACAAAATATTTCTTCAGCAAACTTAAAATCCATCCAACAAAATTCCATTTTTCCAGAATTCGATTAAACCAATAACTCAATTCAACGACTTATTTTCAATAATAATTCAATCATTCAACAAAATTCATAGAGCACCCAAACTTCACAAAATCCAAGAAAATATAGTAACAACACACAATTCATGATATTAATTTATAGAATCCCAATCCCACATACAAATTATCATAATTCCGATTATAGAGGTTGAACCCTACCCTTACCTTGGATTGGAGGTCTCCTCTAAAATCCGATCGAGTGCAAGCCTTTGCCTTTTTCCCCGAAATCCACGATCAATTCCTCCGCTGTCAACGCCTCATTCCTCTTTGTCGGCAGCTTCGTTTCACGATCTATTCTCCCAAAAGCCAAAACCTTATTTTCACAGAAACCTAATTCCATATATTCTCCTTTTCAATCCAATAAATCAAATAATAATAATAATGTAATAACTGTTATTTCTTAATGGGCCTACTAATCGTACACCTCCACATTGCTATATACCACACCACAACTATACCAAGTTAAATAATATTATTACTAATATTATTTCTTTAACATAATCAATTTTATTAATTTTCCGATTAACCAACTAATAATCCAACTTTAACTTAATAATTCCGAACAACATATCAATCTAATTATCCTCTTAAAGCAATACCGATAACATCCAATTTCGACTAAATTCTGATAAATAAATCCTTAATAATTTAATTAACCAATTAATTAAATTTGGGGCGTTACAGTTTTCGAGGATGAAAACTCTTTTAGTGGGGGAGAGTTGTAACACCACATATTTTCCATTTATTACTTTAATCAGAATTTAAATTTTAGTTGGATTATTTGACATTTTAAGGGAATTATTGGAGAAATTGAGGAATAGAGTAATTGGGCCAGTGTTGTGTTTAGTAAAAGGGGTTGTTATTTACTAAGCCCTTTACTAAGTGGAATTCTGTTTTTTCATAAAACAAGGACATAAGGAAATTGGAAAATAGAAAGCAAAAGAAAAGAAAAGGGAAGAAAGTAGAACACGTGAAAGAGCAGAAGGAGAAGAAGAGGGCTTTCAAGAATATTTGCTAAGGTAAGGGGTGAAAATCCTTTTAGCCTATATTATTAGTTTAGAAATGATAGATTTTGTGTGTTGTTCTTGTCAGCTGTATGTTTTGGATTTTGGGATTGTTGGGGTTTTGGAAGTTTCATAACTTTTGGGTGATTTGATGAAATTGGATGATGATGATTGTGTATGATGTCAAATGGCTCCTAAAACATGTTAGAATTGTGCTATAATATATGAATTGGTACTGTTTTAATGTGGTAATCATTTCGACACGAGTTGGGTTGAGTTGGAGATGGAACAATGCTGTCAAAAGTGATTTTTTAGGTTGCAGGTACGTGGTAACCGGTTACCTGAGGGTTGTAACCGATTACCTGACGTTACATAGGCGAGGGAGGCCTATTAGTTGTGAAGTATCCAGTTACTTGAGGTGTGGTAATCGATTACCTCTGTTGCGTTTTGCGTTTTTGGGCTGTCTGTGAGGCAGTAACCGGTTACTCTGTTTGAGGTAACCGGTTACCGCTGTTACGAATAGAGATTTTGGTTACTCTGTCAAGCAGTAAACGGTTACTCCATTTGAGGTAACCGGTTATTGCTGCTGTGTTTATTTAAAAAATACTTATTTTTATTCGTAACTTTCAAACCGTGTATCCGTTTTAAGTGCCGTTTTGAGCATTATGAAGATAATTAAATAATTTATATGATAAAATGGTGAAATGGGAAGAGGCTCGATTCTATTTTTAAAATCCTAATTTAATTATCTTGGTGAAATTATACATTGTGTGCAAGTTGTAACGCCCAGACTGCTTTCGGGATGATCGACTGACCCCACAAACCAACACGAGTCTTTTCAGCATGCTTTGACCTCACTCGCACGCTTTTCAGGAAACTTCCCATAAGGTCACCCATCCAAGAATTGCTCCAAGTCAAGCATGCTTAACTGTGGAGTTCTTATGGAACAGGCTACCTAAAAGAAGATGCATCTTGTTGGTATAGGTAGTACCCATCAATCCTTATAAGCTTTCCTTCAACCATGCAGTCCCATACTTGCACGGCCTCGGGATTCCTCTCATTTCGATGTGGCGACCACCCTAGCCCTCTTCGTCCCCAGGTGTTACATGCGGGTGTTACCTGCGGTGCAACCACCCCTCGCCTTTTTTGGCCTCGGGTGTTACATGCCCACCAGCTTCCGCATGGTTCATCCTCGAACCATATCTTACTGGGAGAGGCTTAGCTCTGATACCATATGTAACGCCTCATACTGCTTTCGGGATGATCGACTGACCCTACAAACCAATACGAGTCTTTTCAGCATGCTTATACCTCACTCGCACGCTTTCGGGGAAATTTCCCAGAAGGTCACCCACCCCAGAATTGCTCCAAGGAAAGCATGCTTAGCTGTGGATTTATTATGAAACAGGCTACCGAAAAGATGATGCATCTTGTTGGTATAGGTAGTACCCATCAATCCTTATAAGCTTTCCTTCAACCATGCAGCCCCATACCTGCACGGCCTCGGGATTCCACTCATTCCGATGTATCTGTTTTAAATTTAAAATCTGTACCAACAGAAGTTCCCCCCATCTCTCAACCAGAAAAAGCCTCATCACCTCCAATCACAAAAGTTCTCACCCATCCTCCTTCACCCAAGACAAATCTTGTTTCTGACCACCCCATTTCTGAACCAATCTTAGAAATTTTACCCCTTCAAACCCTCTTTCCTCCTCACACATCTATCCCTCTTTCTCAACCTCCTCCTCATGCAAACTATTCCCCTGTTGCCAACCCAGCTACCAACAATCCCATTGCATCAGAATCTCCAAATTATGATTCTTTACATGAACTCTTTCGTGCCTGCAACTATACATCCAAACCTCGTCCTAACCCAGATTTTGTTGTCCTGGATTCTGAGGATGAAGCAGAATCATTTCTTTCTCTTGATAGAGAACCTGAACCCTACTTCATTCTGAACCCAGATTCCTCAACCACCCAAATCAAAACCCATAACCCTGAACTATCTGTTGGTGTAAGTTTTGAATTTTTAAAGCTGAAGGTACAGACAGGATTAGATTCCTTGAAGGTTGCACATAATGCCAGGACAAATTATGTTGCTACTTGGAGTCTCTGGAGAGCTTTTAGAAGGGATCTAAATTCTGACCTTCTGAAGCTTAAGAAAGCTTGTGAAGCAGAAGCTCCTGGTCCTTCTGGTTTTCTAAGGGATTTTGAAGACAGCTACTTCTTTCCCATCAGGAGCTGGAAATCTCTTTAAGAGAAAGAATTGGTTGATGAGCTTGAAGAAGTGCATCCTCTTGCTATGGTCGTGTGGAAGCCTCACTAGAATGTTCTGACTGTAGACTTTCAGTCCATATTCAACTGGCTTAGGGAGAATCCCTCTGTTAAAGCACCAGATATGGTATATCCAAGAGTTGAATATCCATCAGAACCAGTTTCTCCCACACCTCCTCAGAATCTGGCTGACATTCTTCTGGCTCTAGAGAATCCAGATGCTGAGATCCCCACTCCTGTGTATGCTGAAGATGCTTCTGAATCAGAAGTGATGCTGGGAATCAAGATGCTGAGACTCATTCTGCTGAGAAATCTCCTGTTCAGGAAAATCAAGATGATGTTCTCATGGTCGATGCACATGCTGAGAATCCTCCTCTTATGGACAATAGCTTTGAAGCTTCTTCTGTTGGACCTTCTGTTTTGATAAACACCATGAAGGATCTTCAACATAATCAAGCTGATCTAGCTTCTCGTCTGGACAAGCATGAGGATACTCACAATGAGTTCAGATCATTCATGAAGACGCAGACAAAAGACACTACTGAGATTAAAAACCTTTTGGCCCTCTTAGCTTCTAAGCTTGGCCCGTCGTAGTCTGTCTTGGTCTTAGTTGTTTTCTTGTTTTTTATGCATCTGTTTCTTGCATATGCTTCTATATCTTTTGTACTTCTGATATATTTTGATCAATGAAATCATTACCTTCTTCACCATATGTGTCTTTTATCATCTGAATTTTTTAATGCTTTTTGATGTTATGACAAAAAGGGGGAGAAACATGATAATTGATTTGGTTTATTATATCAGTTGCTGGGATTAAGTCTCAACATTTCCTAACATTATTTGCAAGTTCTATGTCTTTGAGATTTTTTGTAGGATTGAAGATATTCTGAAAAAGCTCAACATGAGAAGCAAATACATGGGGAAAAACAATTCTATAAAGAAGTATGTTCTTAAAGAATTGAAGCAAGCTTAGTGCTGTGAAGCTTCATGATCAGAAGCAAGAAGAAGAATGTTCTGATATTCATTCGTAGAATACTCTGATATATTCTCTTTTGAATACTCTGATACATTTTCTTTCTTAAGAATGTTCTGATACATTCATGCTCTGATATTTTCGTCTAGTATGATCTGATACATTTTAGGATGTAAAGATGCTCTGATGATGCTCTGATACATTCAAGAATGTTCTGATACAATCAAGCATGCTATTACAAAGAAGAAATTCAAAGCTCTGAAGCTGTCCTACGGAAGCAAGAAGCAGAACCTCTGAATATTCTGAAGTTCTAGGCAAAGTGAAAGTCTCTACTGAAATGGAAAAATACTCAGGGAAGTCTTTTATTTATAAATTCTTCTAGAATTTATTTCAGGGGGAGATTGTTAATCTCATGGGGAGACATATTCACACACTCTGATTATATGCTTATGCTATATCTGTGTAATTGTCTTTTGTCATCTGATATTCTGATTGCAAATTCATATCAATTATATATGTTTTGGTCATCATCAAAAAGGGGGAGATTGTTAGAACAAGATTTGTTCTGATCAATATTCTTGTTTTGATGATAACAATATATATGAATTTTGTATAAGACAATGTGGTACTCTAATCCTTTGCATTTTCCATTTCAGGAAATATATAAAGAGTATGCACAATTTCAGCGCTCAGAAGCACTGACTCAGAAGGTTCTGGATGGCTACATCAGAACATGCTCTGGCAAGACATCAGAAGATGGTCAAGCAGAATCAGAACATGGTCTATGAAGCATCAGAAGAACATGAAGTCAGAAGCAGAAGCACTGATGTTCTGAACGGTATCACGCTCAAGCATTTCAAGGTCAGAAGACAAGAAGATGCTCTGCACCAAGCTGATTGACTCTGATATTCAAATGTTGTATTCACAAATCTGAGTTCAGAAGCAAGTACTAGATGACAAGCTATTAAGTCTAATCTCTGACTGACAAAAGGAACGTTAGAAGCTACAAACGGCAAAGTCAGTTAAAGCAGCAAAAGTTGTACTATTCACGCAATGCATTAAATGCAACCCAACAATCATCTTCTCAAACGCCTATAAATATGGAAGTTCTGATCAGAAGCAGCTAACCAACTCTTGCAAAATACTGAAACGCTGTCAAATTCAAAACTCACGAACTTCATCTTCAACCTCACAAACTCTTGTAATATTTAGTGAGTGTTAAGTGTAACACCCTTCTAAGCCCCGCGGCAAATTAAATAAGTTTATTCAGAGTACATGAAATAAGGGTGCCACAATTCAAAATAAATTAAAAACATCGTTCAGTCATGTCATGCATTCACTGAGGCAATTCTCATTAATTAAAACAATTCATGTCAACACAGCGGAATTAAATCAAACAGATTAAGTTTAACATCTTTAAAACTAATCCTTCAAACATCAGAACATAACTAGAGTTGTAAACATAAACTCTAAACATCGCGTCCCCAGTGTTACAACTATCAGAGCATGACACCTGACGCTAACTAAACAACTGACTCATGAGCTAATCCTCACCGAGTCGAACACCCGCTATCCTCAATTTGAAAATGACAACATGTAAAGGTGAGTCTTCATCATAATTAACAAATGTTATAAGGTTATAAGGCAATAACACATCATAGCTGCATTGTTCACCCAATTGTTTCATAAACAGACATTCAGACAAGTTTCATTCATCAAAAACAGTCAACCAACACATCATCAACATTTATAACACTCGAATACATCCAATCATGTTATAAAATTATGCATATGTATGAACTGACACTATGCATGTGGTACCAACATCATCAAATGGGAATAACCCATGACCGATCCAACATCATCAAGATACGGCCCTGCCAGCACAGATTCCACACAATGGGAATCATGCCCTTTACTGATCCAACACATCATCATGGATACAACATCATCAATGAATATGAATGAATGCAAACATACATGAACATACTTATACCATCGTCTAATCTAATGAGTAACATCATCAAATACTCATTTCATCATAATCATCATCATCAAGCATGTTTATATATATAAATATATATATGCATCATTCAATCACAATCACATCATTAATCATCACATAGATTATTTAATAAGGTTCGTTTAGCTCGAAACAACACACGAAACGGACCAACGGTTCAAAAGTTATGCATTTTATAAAATTCCGAATTTTTCAAAAACCTTCAGTGGTAATCGGTTACCCAAAGGCCAGTAACCGGTTACCCTGACTCACGAAGCACATCCCCATGTTTTTTATATGGCTAATCGGTTACCCTGCTTTCAGTAACCGATTACCGACTTCCAGAAAGCAATATTTCCCCTTTTTCACTGCAATAATCGGTTACCATGCTCCCAGTAACCGGTTACTGCGTACCTGCAACCCCAAATTCTGCAGAAAATAGCATTCTAACCATCCCAAACCCATTCAAATCACACCAACACGGATAATAGGAAATGGAATGAACACATACTACGAAATACACATCATAATACATCAAATACACATCAAACAAAGCCATGATCACACAACATCATAGATTTCATACACAAGATCAATTATCATACAATTTGATTCAATCCCTAAATCTATCATATGACTCAATTGACCCGAATCCTACATCTATTCAATATTATTAACCCCTAACCCGATAATAGATGATAATCAGACAAGTCCCCCCTTACCTTAGCCAAATTCTTGAATGGGTCTTCTTCCTCTTTGGTTCTCTTTCACGTTCTTCGGCTCCTCTTCTCACAACTTCTTGTTTTCACGTTCTAACTCTTTCTCCTCTTGTTTTTCCTTATTTTATGAAAAAACATAAAATTAGAAATGGGCTCCTTCACACTTACACCCCCACATTACTAATTCCACCATAAGGCCCAACAACTTAACATTTTATATTTCTTTCCACATAATTCCAATAAAATGTTAATTCAAATTAATTAATTTAAAATTTAATTAAACTAATTAAATAAGAAATTTTGGGATGTTACAACTCTCCCCCACTAAAAGAGTTTTCGTCCTCGAAAACATACCTCAAGCAAAGAGTTCCGGATAGGAATCTTTCATCTGGCTTTCCAACTCCCAGGTGACATTCCCATCAGCCGGTCCTCCCCAAGCTACCCTGACCAAAGCTATCTCCTTGCCACGCAACTGTTTCAACTTCCGGTCTTCAATCCTCACAGGTAAAGTTTCAACGGTCAAGTTATCTTTCACCTGTACATCATCTTCCTGAATCACATGGGATGGATCCGCAACGTACTTCCTCAACTGAGATACATGAAATACGTCATGCAAGTTTGCAGGCATCGGCGACAAAGCAATACGATAAGCTACTTCTCCCACTTTTTCAGAAATCTGAAACGGTCCAATAAAGCGCGGAGTTAACTTCTGACTTCAAAACTCGACCAATACCCATCATAGGATTAACCCTCATAAACACATGATCTCCCTCTTGAAACTCAAGTGTTTTCCTCCTCTTGTCATGATAACTCTTCTGACGACTCTGAGAAGCTTTCATCTTCTCTTGAATCATCTTAATCTTCTCCGTAGTCTGTTGTACAATTTCTGGTCCAATCACAGCACTCTCACTAGATTCATACCAACATAAAGGCGTCCTACACCTCCGACCATACCAACGGAGCCATACCAATACTCGAATGAAAACTGTTGTTGTAGGTAAACTCAATCAAAGGCAGATAACTATCCCAAGCACCTCCTTTTTCCAGCACACAAGCACGCAACAAATCTTCCAACGACTGAATCATCCTCTCAGTCTGTCCATCCGTCTGTGGATGATAGGCAGAGCTCAATCTCAGCTTAGTACCCAATGCCCTCTGCAAACCTTCCCAGAACTTCGACGTAAATCTTGGATCTCTGTCAGACACGATACTTGAAGGAATACCTTGTAAACTAACTATTTTCTCAATGTATAACTGAGCCAACTTCTCCATCGAATAATCCATCCTCACTGGTATGAAATGTGCACACTTCGTCAACCTGTCCACAACAACCCAGATAGCTTCACAATTCTTAACAGTTCTCGGCAATCCAGAAACAAAATCCATTGATATGCTATCCCACTTCCACTCAGGAATAAACATTGGTTGCATAAATCCAGATGGCTTCTGATGTTCAACCTTTGACTTCTGACACGTCAAACAAGAGAGCACAAATTCAACAATTTCCTTCTTCATTCCAGGCCACCAAAACAGCTTATTCAAATCATGATACATCTTGGTAGCACCAGGGTGATTACTTAATCCACTACGGTGTCCTTCTTCTAGAATACTCTTCCGGAGTTCAGCAACATCAGGAACACAAACTCTGTCCCCAAACCTCAATATACCATTCTCGTCAACTCTGAATTCACCTCCTTTACCTTGATTAATCAAAGTCAACTTATCGATTAACTCAACATCAGCTTTTTGACCCTCTCTGATCTCTTCAAGAATACCGATGGTCAGCTTCAGCATACCCAATTTAACACTAGTAGGAGTACCTTCGCATACCAAACTCAAATCTCTGAATTTTTCAATTAAATCCAATTCTCTAACCATTAACATAGACATATGCAAAGTCTTCCTACTCAATGCATCATCAACTACGTTTGCCTTACCAGGATGGTAATTTAAACCAAAATCATAGTCTTTAAGGAATTCTAGCCACCTCCTCTGTCTCATATTCAGCTCTTTCTGGTCAAAGAGATACTTCAAACTCTTGTGGTCACTGAACACCTCGAACCGTACAAATAATGTCGCCACAACTTCAAAACAAAAACCACAGCTGCCAGTTCTAAATCATGTGTCGGATAATTCCTTTCATGCACTTTGAGTTGTCTCGAAGCATACGCGACCACTTGTTGATTTTGCATCAGTATACCACCTAAACCCATCAACAAAGCATCGCAATAAACAACAAAGGATTCTGCCGGATTCGGCAAAATCAAGATAGGAGCACTCGTCAGTCTCTTCTTCAACTCTTGGAATCCATCTTCACATTTTGCATCCCAAATAAAAGTCTGACCCTTCCTGGTCAATTTAGTTAACGGCAACGCTAACTTTGAAAAGCCTTCTATAAACTTTCTGTAGTAACCTGCAATGCCAAGAAAACTACGAATTTCCGATACTGATTTCGGAGCTTCCCACTGAGATACCGCTTCTATCTTCGTAGGATCAACAGCAATACCATTCTTAGAAATCACATGTCCAAGAAAACTAACCTCATTCAACCAAAATTCACACTTTGACAATTTGGCGAAAAGTTTATTCCCTTTCAATAATTCTAACACAGTTCTGAGATGTTCTGCATGCTCTTATTCGTTCTTGGAGTATACCAAAATATCGTCTATAAATACTACCACAAACTTATCAAGATAAGGGTGGAAAATCCTATTCATATACTCCATAAAAACACCAGGTGCATTTGTAACTCCAAATGGCATCACCGAATATTCTTAATGCCCATACCTTGTTCTAAACGCCGTCTTCTGAATGTAGTCTTCCTTCACTCGAATTTGGTGATATCCAGACCTCAGATCAATTTTACTAAATACACAAGCTCCAACCAGCTGATCCATCAAGTCATCAATCCTCGGCAATGGATACCGATTCTTGATAGTAACCTTGTTTAATTGTCGGTAATCTACACATAGTCTCATAGAACCCTCTTTCTTCTTTACCAACAATACCGGTGCACCCCACGGAGAAACACTCGGACGAATGAATTTCTTCTCAAGCAACTCTTCTAATTGCTTCTTCAATTCGGCCAACTCTGATGGTGACATACGATATGGTGCCATCGACACTGGACTAGTTCCCAGAATCAATTCAATAGTAAAGTCTACTTCTCTTTCCGGTGGTAAGTCATTCACATCTTCAGGGAAAACTTCCGGAAATTCACATACTACAGGTAATTCAGTACGTACTACCTTCTCTTTCAGGTCCATTATTGAGAACAACATAAACACCGTCGCCCCGTCTTCAATGGCTTCTTTCACTTGTCTAGCTGTCATGTCCAGATCATCAGCATTAACAGCTTCGGGAAAAATTACCGTCTTCGTAAAATAGTTGATATGAACACGGTTGAATTCCAACCAGTTCATTCCTAGGATGACATCGAGTTGTTTCAATGGAAGACACACTAAGTCCATTTCAAATTCTCTACCAAAAACATCAACAAGACAATTCAAACAAGCAGATGAAGTAGTTACTGAACCCGACACAGGAGTATCAATAACCATGCTTCCATTTATTTCAGATATTTCTAAATTCAGCCTTTTAGCGCAATCCAAGGAAATAAAAGATTGAGTGGCTCCAGTATCTATAATTGCAACTAAAGGTGTGCCATGAATAAAACACGTACCTTTAATTAGTCTATCCTCTGGAGTAGTCTCTGACCCAAACAAGGCAAAAACCTTTCCTCCCGCTTGGTTCTTCTTTGGTTTAAGACACTGTGGGCTAATGTGGCCTTCTTCACCATAATTGTAACAAGTCACAATCTTCTTCTTGCAATCAGCAGCAACATGACCCACTTCCTCACACTTGAAACACTTTTTCTGATTCAGCTTACACTCATTCCTACGGTGTCCAGCCTCGCCACACTTGTAGCATCTGAAAAAAGCACTGGAGTCTCCCCCACTAGGCTTCTTCCAACCACCAGTCTTTGGATTACCTCTACCATACGGTTTTCCTTTTTCCATAGGCTTTTTACCCTTTCTGTCAACCAACTCGCGAGAGTGAGATGACTTCAGCTTAAGGTTATCTTCTTCAAAGATCCTGCTACAGTCCACCAAATCAACAAATCTCCGAATCCTCTGATACCTGATTCCTTGATTAATCTCATCACGGAGACCGTTCTCAAATTTGATGCACTTTGAGAATTCACTAGCTTCATCGTTGTTGTAGTGAACGTAGTACTTCGCCAACTCAACAAACTTTGAAGCATACTCTGGTACTGTCATATTACCTTGAACCAGCTCCAGAAATTCAATTTCCTTTCGGCCTCGTACGTCCTCAGGGAGTACCTTCTCAAAAACTCTCTCTTGAACACAGCCCAAGAAATATCCACATCATCAGCCTCCAGTTCAGCTCTGGTCGTCATCCACCAGTCATCAGCTTCTTCGGACAACATATGCGTACCATACCTCACTTTCAGATTTTCAGCATAATCAATGACTCTGAAAATCCGTTCGATCTCTTTCAGCCACTTCTGAGCACCTTCAGGATCATGCGTACCCTTGAACAACGGAGGATTGTTCCTCTGAAAATTCCCCAGTTGCCTATCAGCACCAATCTCTGCTCCTCCGGCATTTCCTCCCAGCACACCAGCAATCATGCCTAGAGCCTCAGCGATAGCATCATCATTTCTTCCTCCTCTTCCAGCCATAGCTCTGCTTAAATCACAAACAATTTAATCAGAACAAAAGTATCGACAAGTCAGCTAGTACGAGTCGCATACACAGGAAGGACTGACACTAAGACTCTGGTTACAACGACCGACTATGCTCTGATACCACTATTGTAACACCCTCCTAAACCCCGCGGCAAATTAAATAAGTTTATTCAGAGTACATGAAATAAGTGTGCCACAATTCAAAATAAATTAAAAACATCGTTCAGTCATGTCATGCATTCACTGAGGCAATTCTCATTAACTAAAACAATTCATGTCAACACAGCGGAATTAAATCAAACAGATTAAGTTTAACATCTTTAAAACTAATCCTTCAAACATCAAAACATAACTAGAGTTGTAAACATAAACTCTAAACATCGCGTCCCCAGTGTTACAACTATCAGAGCATGACACCTGACGCTAACTAAACAACTGACTCATGAGCTAATCCTCACCGAGTCGAACAGCCGCTATCCTCAATCTGAAAATGACAACATGTAAGGGTGATTCTTCATCATAATTAACAAATGTTATAAGGTTATAAGGAAATACCACATCATAGCTGCATTGTTCACCCAATTGTTTCATAAACAGACATTCAGACAAGTTTCATTCATCACAAACAGTCAACCAACACACCATCAACATTTATAACACTGGAATACATCCAATCATGTTATAAAATTATGCATATGTATGAACTGACACTATGCATGTGGTACCAACATCATCAAATGGGAATAACCCATGACCGATCCAACATCATCAAGATACGGCCCTGCCAGCACAAATTCCACACAATGGGAATCATGCCCTTTACTGATCCAACACATCATCATGGATACAACATCATCAATGAATATGAATGAATGCAAACATACATGAACATACTTATACCATCGTCAAGTCTAATGAGTAACATCATCAAATACTCATTTCATCATAATCATCATCATCAAGCATGTTTATATATATATATATATATATGCATCATTCAATCACAGTCACATCATTAATCATCACATTGATTATTTAATAAGGTTCATTTAGCTCGAAACGACACACAAAACGGACCAACGGTTCAAAAGTTATGCATTTTATAAAATTCTGCATTTTTCAAAAACCTTCAATGGTAATCGGTTACCCAAAGGCCAGTAACCGGTTACCCTGAATAACGAAGCACATCCCCCCGTTTTTTGTATGGGTAATCGGTTACCCTGCTTTCAATAACTGATTACCGACTCCCAGAAAGCAATATTTCCCCTTTTTCACTGCAGTAATCGGTTACCATGCTCCCAGTAGCCGATTACTGCGTACCTGCAACCCCAAATTCTGCAGAAAACAGCATTCTAACCATCCCAAACCCATTCAAATCACACCAACACGAATAATAGGAAATGGAATGCACACATACTATGAAATACACATCATAATACATCAAATACACATCAAACAAATCCATGATCACACAATATCATAGATTTCATACACAAGATCAATTATCATACAATTTGATTCAATCCCTAAATCTATCATATGACTCAATTGACCCGAATCCTACATCTAATCAATATTATTAACCCCTAATCCGATAATAGATGATAATCAGACAAGTCCCCCCTTACCTTAGCCAAATTCTTGATTGGGTCTTCTTCCTCTTTGGTTCTCTTTCACGTTCTTGAGCTCCTCTTCTCACAACTTCTTGTTTTCACGTTCTAACTCTTTCTCCTCTTGTTTTTCCTTATTTTATGAAAAAACATAAAATTAGAAATGGGCTCCTTCACACTTACACCCCCACATTACTAATTCCACCATAAGGCCCAACAACTTAACATTTTATATTTCTTTCCACATAATTCCAATAAAATGTTAATTCAAATTAATTAATTTAAAATTTAATTAAACTAATTAAATAAGAAATTTTGGGATGTTACAACTCTCCCCCACTAAAAGAGTTTTCGTCCTCGAAAACATACCTCAAGCAAAGAGTTCCGGATAGGAATCTTTCATCTGGCTTTCCAACTCCCAGGTGACATTCCCATCAGCCGGTCCTCCCCAAGCTACCCTGACCAAAGCTATCTCCTTGCCACGCAACTGTTTCAACTTCCGGTCTTCAATCCTCACAGGTAAAGTTTCAACGGTCAAGTTATCTTTCACCTGTACATCATCTTCCTGAATCACATGGGATGGATCCGCAACGTACTTCCTCAACTGAGATACATGAAATACATCATGCAAGTTTGCAGGCATCGGCGACAAAGCAATACGATAAGCTACTTCTCCCACTTTTTCAGAAATCTGAAACGGTCCAATAAAGCGCGGAGTTAACTTCTGACTTCAAAACTCGACCAATACCCATCATAGGAGTAACCCTCATAAACACATGATCTCCCTCTTGAAACTCAAGTGTTTTCCTCCTCTTGTCATGATAACTCTTCTGACGACTCTGAGAAGCTTTCATCTTCTCTTGAATCATCTTAATCTTCTCCGTAGTCTGTTGTACAATTTCTGGTCCAATCACAGCACTCTCACCAGATTCATACCAACATAAAGGCGTCCTACACCTCCGACCATACAAAGCTTCACACGGAGCCATACCAATACTCGAATGAAAACTGTTGTTGTAGGTAAACTCAATCAAAGGCAGATAAGTATCCCAAGCACCTCCTTTTTCCAGCACACAAGCACGCAACAAATCTTCCAACGACTGAATCGTCCTCTCAGTCTGTCCATCCGTCTGTGGATGATAGGAAGAGCTCAATCTCAGCTTAGTACCCAAAGCCCTCTGCAAACCTTCCCAGAACTTCGACGTAAATCTTGGATCTCTGTCAGACACGATACTTGAAGGAATACCTTGTAAACTAACTATTTTCTCAATGTATAACTGAGCCAACTTCTCCATTGAATAATCCATCCTCACTGGTATGAAATGTGCACACTTCGTCAACCTGTTCACAACAACCCAGATAGATTCACAATTCTTAACAGTTCTCGGCAATCCAGAAACAAAATCCATTGATATGCTATCCCACTTCCACTCAGGAATAAACATCGGTTGCATAAATCCAGATGGCTTCTGATGTTCAACCTTTGACTTCTGACACGTCAAACAAGAGAGCACAAATTCAACAATTTCCTTCTTCATTCCAGGCCACCAAAACAGCTTATTCAAATCATGATACATCTTGGTAGCACCAGGGTGATTACTTAATCCACTACGGTGTCCTTCTTCTAGAATACTCTTCCGGAGTTCAGCAACATCAGGAACACAAACTCTGTCCCCAAACCTCAATATACCATTCTCGTCAACTCTGAATTCACCTCCTTTACCTTGATTAATCGAAGTCAACTTATCGATTAACTCAACATCAGCTTTCTGACCCTCTCTGATCTCTTCAAGAATACCGCTGGTCAGCTTCAGCATACCCAATTTAACACTAGTAGGAGTACCTTCGCATACCAAACTCAAATCTCTGAATTTTTCAATTAAATCCAATTCTCTAACCATTAACATAGACATATGCAAAGTCTTCCTACTCAATGCATCAGCAACTACGTTTGCCTTACCAGGATGGTAATTTAAACCAAAATCATAGTCTTTAAGGAATTCTAGCCACCTCCTCTGTCTCATATTCAGCTCTTTCTAGTCAAAGAGATACTTCAAACTCTTGTGGTCACTGAACACCTCGAACCGTACAAATAATGTCGCCACAACTTCAAAACAAAAACCACAGCTGCCAGTTCTGAATCATGAGTCGGATAATTCCTTTCATGCACTTTGAGTTGTCTCGAAGCATACGCGACCACTTGTTGATCCTGCATCAGTACACCACCTAAACCCAACAACAAAGCATCGTAATAAACAACAAAGGATTCTGCCGGATTCGGCAAAATCAAGATAGGAGCACTCGTCAATCTCTTCTTCAACTCTTGGAATCCATCTTCACATTTTGCATCCCAAATAAAAGTCTGACCCTTCCTGGTCAATTTAGTTAACGGCAACGCTAACTTTGAAAAGCCTTCTATAAACCTTTTGTGGTAACCTGCAATGCCAAGAAAACTACGAATTTCCGATACTGATTTCAGAGCTTCCCACTGAGATACCGCTTCTATCTTCGTAGGATCAACAACAATACCATTCTTAGAAATCACATGTCCAAGAAAACTAACCTCATTCAACCAAAATTCACACTTTGACAATTTGGCGAAAAATTTATTCTCTTTCAATAATTCTAACACTACTTTGAGATGTTCTGCATGCTCTTATTCGTTCTTGGAGTATACCAAAATATCGTCTATAAATACTACCACAAACTTATCAAGATAAGGGTGGAAAATCCTATTCATATACTCCATAAAAACACCAGGTGCATTTGTAACTCCAAATGGCATCACCGAATATTCGTAATGCCCATACCTTGTTCTAAACGACGTCTTCTGAATGTAGTCTTCCTTCACTCGAATATGGTGATATCCAGACCTCAGATCAATTTTACTAAATACACAAGCTCCAACCAGCTGATCCATCAAGTCATCAATCCTCGGCAATGGATACCGATTCTTGATAGTAACCTTGTTTAATTGTCGATAATCTACACATAGTCTCATAGAACCCTCTTTCTTCTTTACCAACAATACCGGTGCACCCCACGGAGAAACACTCGGACGAATGAATTTCTTCTCAAGCAACTCTTCTAATTGCTTCTTCAATTCGGCCAACTCTGATGGTGACATACGATATGGTGCCATCGACACTGGACTAGTTCCCGGAGTCAATTCAATAGTAAACTCTACTTCTCTTTCCGGTGGTAAGTCATTCACATCTTCAGGGAAAACTTCAGGAAATTCACATACTACAGGTAATTTAGTACGTACTAACTTCTCTTTCAGGTCCATTATTGCGAACAACATAAACACCGTCGCCCCGTCTTCAATGGCTTCTTTCACTTGTCTAGCTGTCATGTCCAGATCATCAGCATTAACAGCTTCGGGAAAAATTACCGTCTTCGTAAAACAGTTGATATGAACACGGTTGAATTCCAACCAATTCATTCCCAGGATGACATCGAGTTGTTTCAATGGAAGACACACTAAGCCATTTCAAATTCTCTACCAAAAACATCAACAGGACAATTCAAACAAGCAGATGAAGTAGTTACTGAACCCGACGCAGGAGTATCAATAACCATGCTTCCATTTATTTCAGATATTTCTAAATTCAGCCTTTTAGCGCAATCCAAGGAAATAAAAGATTGAGTGGCTCCAGTATCTATAATTGCAACTAAAGGTGTGCCATGAATGAAACACGTACCTTTAATTAGTCTATCCTCTGGAGTAGTCTCTGACCCAGACAAGGCAAAAACCTTTCCTCCCGCTTGGTTCTTCTTTCGTTTAAGACACTGTGGGCTAATGTGGCCTTCTTCACCACAATTGTAACAAGTCACAATCTTCTTCTTGCAATCAGCAGCAACATGACCCACTTCCTCACACTTGAAACACTTTTTCTGATTCAGCTTACACTCATTCCTACGGTGTCCAGCCTCGCCACAGTTGTAGCATCTGACAAAAGCACTGGAGTCTTCCCCACTAGGCTTCTTCCAACCACCAGTCTTTGGATTACCTCTACCATACGGTTTTCCTTTTTCCATAGGCTTCTTACCCTTTCTGTCAACCAACTCGCAAGAGTGAGATGACTTCAGCTTAAGGTTATCTTCTTCAAAGATCCCGCTACAGTCCACCAAATCAACAAATCTCCGAATCCTCTGATACCTGATTCCTTGATTAATCTCATCATGGAGACCGTTCTCAAATTTGATGCACTTTGAGAATTCACTAGCTTCATCGTTGTTGTAGTGAACGTAGTACTTCGCCAACACAACGAACTTTGAAGCATACTCTGGTACTGTCATATTACCTTGAACCAGCTCCAGAAATTCAATTTCCTTTCGGCCTCGTACGTCCTCAGGGAGTACCTTCTTGTTGCACCCCAAAATTTGCCCATCTAATTTTATTTCTAACTGGCTAAATTTCACATTCATATGCATCTCTCTGATAGGTCATATAACATCTTATGCATCAATTCATCAATAAGTCTATCACAGGATCAAGGAGTTTGAAAGGTTGGGATTCCGTTAGTATACTGCAACTGAGGTAAATCGGTGTTAGTGTGGGATTCTCAACTGGTTGTATCTCAAAGGCTTGGCTATGCATCATCGAGGGCTATTTCTTCTTAATATTTATGTATCATTTAGTCAAGAGGATTTGGTTGGTTTGATATTCATTCAAGGGTACAAGGGTTCTCCCATCATGATCCATTTGTTACATATACAAAAATTATTCATTCAAATGTCCAAAAAATATCTATATAAATCCCTATCATTATATTCATCGTGCAAGCCAAAGGTTTACGACAAAACCATTCCAATTCATACTTCCATTCCAATATCCATTGCAAGAGAAAGAGGATCCCAAATGTTCGTACATTACAACAAAAAGAATTCCAAATAATAAAGAAGCTTCATTCAAGGATCCATGCCAAAAATCCAATACATATCTATTACAAAAAAATTATTATATCCATACCAATACAGTACAAAATAACTTCATTATTACAAAGGTCCATTACATCATAAAGGTTCAAATCTCTAGTCCCAAACAAAAAAGATTAGAATTAAGTCCATGTATGCCATAATGTCGGTATTATTCTCCATTCAACTCTTGGGCATCAATACACGCACTGCAGCAGCCAGAATCTGCGACCAAACTAGCCCTTCACTAATCCATGCCACCAAAGCTGCAAGTCAAAAAAAAGAAACGAAGTCTGCTGCAAATCAAAACCTGCTGCAAATAATGCTCAGCCATCAAGCCACATTTACACTACCAGCCCTGCATTCATGAACATCAAAATCAAAAAGTTCAGGACATTTCACAACAGAATTAGAACCAAGCTCCAACTGATTTTTACCTCCTTTCTACAACTAACTTCCCAAAAAATAGTTACTGATTCCATAACAGTTATTAACTAACATCTAACTACCTTCTTCCTATCATAACCAACAAACTGCAAACAGTCCCTAACCGAATTCTAACTTCCTAACAGAATGAGAATCAAACAGAAAATCAGAATAGGAAAACCAACCTGAGAACTTCTATAAATGAGAACACTACTCCATTCTTTGATTCCCTTCACCATTTTCACACTTCATCTTTACTTCATTTCTCACTCTCTCCCTCTCAACCATTCACACACGCCTTCACTCTGTTTCCTCCATCACTTCACATTCTTCATCCTCCACAATTCACTTCATCTTCAAACTTCTCTCCACCATTTTTGCTATTCATTCTCCATCTTCGCTCTTCAGCCACTCTCCATTTGATCACCATCTCCACTTCATCTTCATTAATTCATAATCATCATCTTCATCTCTTCGTCCACTACAACCACTCAGCAATCTTTAATCCCCTCAAAATTATTTCAATCTTCTGCAGAGTGTGTATCCAAAAGAAAGTTCAGAATTGCAGTTAACAGAAAGAGAAAGGAGACTCACTTGTAATTGAACCATCCTTCAACCTTCGTCAACAAGGATCCATTAATTCTGAAACCAACTCATCACCAACCTTGCTCTTCATCACTCTGCTTCAGCATCAATGCCATAACCTCGAGATTCCAATTCTGACCGATGCAGCAACCTTCGCGACGTCATCTTTAAATCGTTCCGTCTTCATGACCTAGTGCGATAATCTTAGAACCACATCAAGATTCCGAGACGAACAAGAAGAAGATCGCATCGGGAATAAAGAATCTCGTCTCTGCCGTTGTGAAGAAGCCGTCGAAGCTGCTCCGACCGGTAATCCTTCTTTTACTTCTCTTTCTACTATTCTTGTTCGTTTTGATTAGACAAAATAGGGGGATTCGGAGATGAGAATTGAAACGAGAGTGGTGCGGCGAGTTAGCTCTTGCCGGAGTAAGGTCAAGAGGCTGAGGCCACCGCCGTTTGTGCGTCGTTGTTAGTCGGAGAGACGAGAGACGAAGAAGAGAGTCTGAGAGTGAGAGATGAATCGTCGCCCCCTTGTGCAAACCCTAATCCCCAATTTTATTTTATTTCTTTTTGATTTTATCTATTCAATTAATTGCTTCTAATAAAATCTGAATGTTAATAATATTTGGACCGAATCAAAACCTGGGCTATGTTTTTAGTCACCATTTTTGGCCCATCTATCATTTCTGTACTAAAGAAAAACAATAAGAAAATCTATAACAAAATACTCACTTTTGGGCTAGACCTGGGCCCTGCGCCCCTGCTATTCAGACCACCAATAATTGCAATTTGCACCCCTTGTTCATATTAGATTCAAGTTTTAATTAGTTTCTTTTAGTAATAAAATCACTAATCTTCACTATCATTCTTAGACTTCAATACTAATTTTTGACATATAAAAATAATCACAAAAATAGTAGTTTTAGGCTACTTGTTTTTGGTCTTTTTACTTGACTTGTAATTCAATTTCTCTCATAAAAAATCAACATAAAAATAATAGTCCTTTTAATTCACTTTTGTGCTATATTTTGACTTGTTCTATTTCATGCTCTTGTACTATTTTCATGTATCCTACTTGTTGACTTCTAATTGTGATCTTTATTTTCATATTCTTTTAATCCTAACATTTAGGTATAATCATAACATTAAGCTAGTTATTCATTTTAGGCTAGTTTTCTTCTCCTTTTTCTTTTCAACTTTAAAACATTAATAAAGGACGACGCGAATCATGCTAATGCCTTTTTTTAGTGTGAAAGAAATGATTGGGGCGTAGGCCCCGATGTATGTTCTTTCCCACTTAGCGGAAGAGAAATGATTGAGGCGTAGGCCTCGGTGTATTTCTTAACCGTTATTTAGAGAAACGATTGTGGCGTAGGCCTCGATGTGCATTCTCTAATTATTCAAAAACTGTATTTCATTTAGAGAAACGATTGTGGCGTAGGCCTCGATGTGCATTCTCTAAATATTCAAAAAAACTTCTTTTTTATGGCATGATTCAAGTCACAAATTAATTTCCCTTAAAAGACACCTAACCAAAAACATTTCAAAATATCTAATAAAGGCCCAGACCTAAACAAAGTAAGGAAGTGATGCGAAGCCTTGTAGTGGGTTTTCGTCCATCATGGAATTACACCTAAAAAACACAAACCAATTTTCTCTCATCTATCTCTTGCCTCCGAGGCATTCTTTCTCTTGCCTTCAGGGCATTCTTTCTCCTAATCGGACACGTTATTTCCGCTCCATTCCCAGCTTAAGACTCCAGAGGTCGAGCAGCGGAGTGCGAATGTAACTGTTCAACTAAAAAACACAAAAACAAACAAAAACATATGAGCCGAACTACGGCGCTCTGATTCCTGAAAAGGATACGTAGGCATTGGGTCGCGGGGCCTAAGCGAGCACAACTATTTATAAGCCTTATTTTCCCCGTGTTTCTTTCCTTTCATTTGCATGCATTCCCTTAGCAATTAAGCTTTAGATTTATACACCCTTAGAATAGAACAAACATAAGTGGATCCTGTGGAGTACCACAGACGTGAGGGGTGCTAGTACCTTCCCCTTGCGTAACCGACTTCTTACCCGATCTTTGGTCGCAAGACCTTTTCTTATCCTCTTCTTATTCTAGGTTTTCTGATATTCCTTTCCCTTTTTGGGATAAATATATTGGTGGAGGCTCTGTTCATTTCGCGAGCGTGCGACACTTCTCAAAAACTCTCTCTTGAAAACAGCCCAAGAAATATCCACATCATCAGCCTCCAGTTCAGCTCTGGTCGTCATCCACCAGTCATCAGCTTCTTCGGACAACATATGCGTACCATACCTCACTTTCAGATTTTCAGCATAATCAATGACTCTGAAAATCCGTTCGATCTCTTTCAGCCACTTCTAAGCACCTTCAGGATCATGCGTACCCTTGAACAACAGAGGATTGTTCCTCTGAAAATTCCCCAGTTGCCTATCAGCACCAATCTCTGCTCCTCCGGCATTTCCTCCCAGCACACCAGCAATCATGCCTAGAGCCTCAGCGATAGCATCATCATTTCTTCCTCCTCTTCCAGCCATTGCTCTGCTTAAATCACAAACAATTTAATCAGAACAAAAGTATCAACAAGTCAGCTAGTACGAGTCGCATACACAGGAAGGACTGACACTAAGACTCTGGTCACAACGACCGACTATGCTCTGATACCACTATTGTAACACCCTTCTAAACCCCGCGGCAAAGTAAATAAGTTTATTCAGAGTACATGAAATAAGTGTGCCACAATTCAAAATAAATCAAAAACATCGTTCAGTCATGTCATGCATTCACTGAGGCAATTCTCATTAACTAAAACAATTCATGTCAACACAGCGGAATTAAATCAAACAGATTAAGTTTAACATCTTTAAAACTAATCCTTCAAACATCAAAACATAACTAGAGTTGTAAACATAAACTCTAAACATCGCGTCCCCAGTGTTACAACTATCAGAGCATGACACCTGAGGCTAACTAAACAACTGACTCATGAGCTAATCCTCACCGAGTCGAACAGCCGCTATCCTCAATCTGAAAATGACAACATGTAAGGGTGATTCTTCATCATAATTAACAAATGTTATAAGGTTATAAGGCAATAACACATCATAGCTGCATTGTTCACCCAATTGTTTCATAAACAGACATTCAGACAAGTTTCATTCATCACAAACAGTCAACCAACACACCATCAACATTTATAACACTGGAATACATCCAATCATGTTATAAAATTATGCATATGAATGAACTGACACTATGCATGTGGTACCAACATCATCAAATGGGAATAACCCATGACCGATCCAACATCATCAAGATACGGCCCTGCCAGCACAGATTCCACACAATGGGAATCATGCCCTTTACTGATCCGACACATCATCATGGATACAACGTTATCAATGAATATGAATGAATCCAAACATAAATGGACATACTTATACCATCATCAAGTCTAATGAGTAACATCATCAAATACTCATTTCATCATAATCATCATCATCATCAAGCATGTTTATATATATATATGCATCATTCAATCACAATCACATCATTAATCATCACATAGATTATTTAATAAGGTTCGTTTAGCTCGAAACGACACACGAAATGGACCAACGGTTCAAAAGTTATGCATTTTATAAAATTCTGCATTTTTCAAAAACCTTCAGTGGTAATCGGTTACCCAAAGGCCAGTAACCGGTTACCCTGACTCACGAAGCACATCCCCCTGTTTTTTGTATGGGTAATCGGTTACCCTGCTTTCAGTAACCGATTACCGACTCCCAGAAAGCAATATTTCCCCTTTTTCACTGCAGTAATCGGTTACCATGCTCCCAGTAACCGGTTACTGCGTACCTGCAACCCCAAATTCTGTAGAAAACAACATTCTAACCATCCCAAACCCATTCAAATCACACCAACACGAATAATAGGAAATGGAATGCACACATACTACGAAATACACATCATAATACATCAAATACACATCAAACAAAGCCATGATCACACAACATCATAGATTTCATACACAAGATAAATTATCATACAATTTGATTCAATCCCTAAATCTATCATATGACTCAATTGACCCGAATCCTACATCTATTCAATATTATTAACCCTTGACCCGATAATAGATGATAATCAGACAAGTCTGTCGCGTGAAAATCGGGATGAGATACCGGATGCCTTCTTTGGGCTCGATGCTCAAGAAAATGATTTTTGTTTTTTTTGTCACGACCAAACTTTTTATTGTTTCCAAAGTAGAAAAAGGAAAAAAGTAGCAATAACCTTAAAAGATATGCAAAGCAAATAACATAAAATTAAAAGCAATGCAAAAGTGGGGGAGAGATCTTGGGTAAGAGGGTTGGTTATACGAAGGGAAGGTATTAGCACCCAACGTATCTATAGTACTCTATAGGTTTCTTTGTTATGTTTGTCTGTGTATTTCATTTAATGCTATTGGGGATGTTCTGTTGTGAGATAGGTGGGAAACTAAGTTTTTTGTTTGATTATGCTCGCAAAGATCATCGCAATCTTCTGCATACATATCCCTTAGAGGGAATCAGAGCATCTGTAGCTCGGGGTCTACGGGTGCTAAGGTTTGAGTGGTTTGAGGGAGATAGAAGTTTTGCTCGCCAAGTATACGACCTTGTGCCTACGTATTCTCAAAGGGATGTTGAGAAAGTCAGAGCAATCGTAGTTCCCACTTATGCTAGTGGAAGCAAAGGATAAGAGACAAATGTCATCTAAATGCTCGATGTATCTAATCTATATCATCACATACATCTGTTTGTTTTTGTTTGAATCTTTTCATTATAAGACCTGGGCTGTGCTACTTAAGGTGCTTAGAATGATAAAGATGATTTTTGTTTAGCCAGCTTTGTGGCAAAAACAAGTTTGATTAGCCAGCCTTGTGGCAAAAACTTTTGATAAGTCAGCCTTGTGACAAAAAGTTTTGATTAATCAGCCAGCCTTGTGGCAAAAGTTTTGATGAGCCAACCTTGTGGCAAAAACTTTGATTAATCAGCCAGCCTTGTGGCAAAGGGTTTGATTGATTAGCCAGCCTTGTGGCATAAAAAGAAGTTTGATTGATTGATTGTGATGATATAGAAGAGATACTCCTATCATAGAGATGATATGTGTCTAATCTCCTAGGGTATTTGTTTTGGATTTTGGGGATGCTTATAAGAAGCCCGTGGGTCCTTGTACGAAGCCCAAGAGGGGGCTATCCGAGGGTCCTTGCATTGTAAGCCCAAGAGGAGGATATGGGAGGGACAATCGAGGGTCCTTGCATTGTAAGCCCAAGAGGAGGCTATGGGAGGCCCAGTCGTTTGTACGAAACCCAAGAGGAGGCATGGTATAGTTGGTTTGAGCTCTTAGAGCGATTTCACCGGGAAACCATACTCTATGTCCTAACCTAAACTAGGGAGATTCTTTGCACGAAGCCCAATAGGAGGCTATAGGGAACCTAGTGTTGTACTAAGTTGAACAAGTATATATAACATGATCACAAATATGAACAAGTACGAACAAATATGAACAAGTACATGGACAAATATGAACAAGTATGAACAATTATATATGACAAGGTGTGTGTGTACAATGGAGTTTATGAAGGAAATAAACCTGTAAGGATGATCAGTTTATGTACACGGGGCTCGGGACTTATACTCGGGGAGAGGCCCATTGAGTTTATTCATGGCTATGTAAATGTATATTTACAAAAGGGCTTGGGACTTATACCTTAAAGGAGGCCCATGTGTTTTTGAAAAGATTTTGAAGAAAACCCTAATTTGAGTTGTTATTCGAAGGTTTTTATCAAATTGATCGAGGTATAAAAGATAGGTATATATACAATGAGAAAAACCTAATTTTATACAAAGGAATGGGACTTATACCATAAGGGATGCCCATGTTTTATTTTATAAAACATGGTTGATTGTTTTGTTAAAAAACGCGAGGTTTCGTCGTTTGAAAAGCTTTGATCATTTTGAAAACAGTTTGAAATTTTGACAAAAGAGTCAACTTAATTAAGATAAAGGCAAAGCTTATACCTAATTAAGACCTAAGTGATTAGGGTTTGATCACAAAATATTTACAAGTGATTAGGTTTTGAAAATCAAGTAAAAAAACTATTTTTAAAGTATTAAAAACATTTAAAAACAAGTCATTTTAAACTTAATAAAAACACATCAAATAAATATTATTTTTTGTGATTTTTTTGGATATTCATAAAATATATATATTAAATGAGAAGTGTAAAAAAAATGAAGTGAAAATGATGAGTTTTGATTGGTGAATTAATTGATTGAAGTTGTAAAGAAAATGAAGAAAAATAGTGATAAAAAAAAGGTTTTGGTCCCTATGAGTGTTGAACTCGTGACCTGGAGGTTGCTTCTCAAAAACTTAGCCAATTGGACCACGCGCGTGGTCTGTTTAACACTTGCAACGAATTGATTATATTTCAAACTCACTTTTCAAATTTCCTTCGCAAAAAATGGCGCCAAGAACACTAACCCTATTTTGATTTTGAATTTTCTTAAAACTGAACCAATTTGATCAAGTGAATAGCCTATCTTGCTCGATTTTTCATAAGGAAGACGATGGTACCATTTAATTTCATTTATTTTCACTCTAAGATCACCGATTCTCTAGAAATCGTGAAGAACCCTAATTCTATGATTCAATCTGAAATTGTGTATGATTGATGAATTATGAAATTGATTGAGGGTTAATGATCAGTGATAGTGTAGAAACAAGATGGCAACTCAATTTTTCATTTATGATGCATGTATGATGGAGTTTGAAGTTCAAGAGCACTTACCTTAAAAATGGCAAAACTGAGAATCGAATTCTGCAAATGAGAAGTTCCAGTTGTTGTTTGATGATCTGGACAGCTTCAATGGACCTTATGGAAGGTGTCTGGATGCCTGGAACAATCTGAATTCACCTGAGCAAAGCCATGGAGCCCGATCTGCAGAGCCTTGGAGTATGAATCAAATTTGAAGATTCTGAGGTTACAGGTCATATGTGCGTGTTTGGATAGTTCATATGTGATATATATGAGGTGTTGGAAGTGTTAGTTTGGACATAATTGAGCTTGAATGGATTTTGACATGATAAGGCTCATTTTATGTTCATATGGAGGATGGATAGTGATTCTGAGATTTAGGTGTTTTTGGGGTGTGTAAGTGGATCAAACACATCCCATATGATGTTTATGGAATGTCAGAACCATCACTTTGGCCATAACTTCAATGGTTTGGAGGTTGGAAATTCTACCTCTTTGAAACTTAAGAAACTTGCAATTCAAGAAAGAAAGAGAAAACCTATCTTTTAGAGGTTTATGTGTGATTTTGAATGTGGAAATGACCTCTATTTATAGGTCAAAAGTTCTGAATGCAAGACTATACAAGTTGATCTTTTTTTGGTGATTAGGCATTAAGAGATAGAATGGCATCTTTTGCATTAAATGCAAATGGTTAAAATGACTAACCATGGTTAAAATCTTCTATGCTTCTTATCTCTTTCTATTCTGATCACAAACCAGAAATATCTTCCAATTATTGTTTGTTTATGTCATTGCTTGCATCATAAGGTAAAGTAGTTCATAACTTTGTGAAAAATGACTTGAAATTTCAAGTGAAATGATCACTAATGGCAAAATTCAAAACCATAGCTATGCTCCATATTTTTTCATGCTCTTGGACATTTTGGAAAGCTCTTGTTATGTACTTCAAAACCCTAGTTGAATGTTTCTTCAAGATCTTTAAGGAAATGGGTGAAAAAGATCCATGAACTTTGAAGAAAATGAGGTTTTAAGTGAATTTTTCAAAAGATATCAACTTTGAAGCTCCATATCTCTTAAATGGTTGATCTTATGGAAAAAAAAATTATATTTGACAAAGTTATTCATTGGATCAAAATCTACAACTTTCATGTTGGAAGTTTTTTCAGTTTGTAGGTGAAATTTTGAGATATTCCCTTCCAAAGTTTGGAAAAAACCATTGAAAACACTTAGAAATTTTTCTAAGTATGAAAAGTCAAACTTTTGACTTTTTGATTCTTGATTGATTTTCTTGATTTTCCTTGATCAAATGACTTCAAATATCATATATTGATGATTTAAAACTTCAAAAGTCATGGTTGACCAAAATTTCCAAAAAGTCAATGGTGATCTTGGATGATTTCAAATGAACCAAGCTATCCTCGCCAAATGAATGGTATGAATGGATCACATTGAGTTATTGGAGGACCTTGAGCCATGGTTTAAGTTGTGGCACCATGTCCTGATTAAAAAGTCAGTTGTTCAGATGAATTAGGTCAAAACCCTAATTGTCGACCAGATGAAATTAATGACTGTGGATCTTGAATTGAGATACAATTTCCATTGGATATTGTCATAGGGATTATTTGAAGATGACTGAACACTTTGATTGATGCCCTGGAGCCTTTTAGGGTTTCCCAAATGTGATCCTTGATTTCAGTCCCTGATAGTTCAAAACCCTAGTCTGATGACTTGAAATTTCACTATTGATCAATCCTTGTGTGGGAAATGTCTTGAGCAAATAGATTAGGTCAAGATGATGCATTTGAGGTCTTGAGGTCATGTCCCAAGCTATTAGGTCAAATTCTGAGAAAAAGTCAAGAGTATGCTGTCTTCAGTTAAAACCCTAATTTGGTTGATTCAAAGCCTTTCAGCTTGTTGAAATGAATCTTTGAGGACCAAATGTTGATTGTTGATGAAGATAGTTCATTTGAGATGAAGGGAGAACAAAACCTTAATTGGTTGTTGCTTGTACTGATGAGTGATTTCTTGATTAAACCCTGCTAAGCACAAGTAACAAACACAAGCCATGCAATTTGTTAGAGATGCAAATGATGCATATCCAGATGATATGAGGTGGTATCTTAGGTCAAAAATTGGGGTATGACAGATGCCCCTATTTAAGTTTCTTCAACCTGAGATATGAAGATTGAAAATCTTCGTTTTGATAGGGTGGAAGAGACTTAAATATCAGAAGACGCAAATTTTGGACCTAAGATACCAAATTTGCGAATGATGCAAGGATATCTTTACCGAGGGGATATCAAGAACTGACTCCACTGGGGATAAGAGATCGGGAAGGATGTCTCAATCCGTTTTAGGAAGAGAATCCGTTTTTTTCTTTTCGGGATAGCAAGTGTATGCTTCACCGGGGAATGATAGCTTTGTAAGAAAAGCTTACCTATCGACATTACCGACTATCAGCACAGTGATAGACTTGTTAAATAATGCGAAGGTGAAGGGTATGAAACTGTATTACCGACTATCAGCATGGTGATAGACTTGACATGGTAAACAAGAGTGTCAAAGGTTCGGTTAATATTACCGACTATCAGCATTGTGATAGACATGATAAAGTAACATAACCAGAACAAAAGGTTACCGACTATCAGCCTCGTGATAGCGGTTTTGAAGACATGATCAATTATCAGCCAAGTGATAAAATGATTCTAGAGACTTTGCTAGGGAAATTACTGGTTATTCAGCCTTGTGAACAGTAATAAGGCCCTGATTGTCACATGGTCTTCATGATTGATTTCCTAGAGAGGAAAAGTCTTTTGAAAGAGACATAAGCTGCTCAGATGATGAGGCTATTGCTTATGGCTTAATTCTTCACGACTCTATTTGGGGAATCGAATTTTGAATCTGGTGAAGCCAAGGTTCTATCCATGAATGAATTGGAAAGAAACAATCAAACAAGACTTTGTACCCAATGAGGGATGAACTCAATTGGGGATTTTCTCCTTCGTTTTGAGAGGAGAAACTAAAGCAACCTTCTTCCACGAGGAATGATCTCAGTGGGGAACTGGAGAAAAAATATGTTCTTTTTGCTTATGGGTGACAACCTACTTGGAGAGATGACACGCCCATACCTGTTTCTTTTTGGAGATAGATACATCCTAAATAAGTGATTTCGAAGCAAACATTAAAAAATGAAAAAATGCATAAATGATGCAAATATGTATGAATGATGAATGTTATGAATGTAGCATGCATGCTGACGACAATGATAGACAAAGAAGTATACACTAGAGATGGACCGATGTCGCAATACAACCAGATACTCGGTTAATGTTTTTTCAACACGGTGCAGATAACATGGGTGATGAATGGTGCTGCATGCTTTAGACTTCTCTGGGGAAGATAAGCATCTTTTCTTATTGAGATGGAATAACTTCTTCACTGGGGATAAAAGAACTTCCCTACCGCGAGGGGCGATTGGCTTAGGAATTCTTTCCTGGGATAAGAATACCGTTGTCTCATCATCTCTTTTGAGGAAAAGAACATTTCTGAAGGATAATCATTTGTTAATCCTATGGAGATAGCTGTTGATGTCCCTTCTGTTGTTCACAACTCAAAGGAAAGTTTTGCTTTTATTTTGAAAAGAAGGGAAAAGTAAATTCATTTAAAACTTATTTTTTTCTTTTTTTTCTTTCAAAAGTGAATAACACAATTAAAGCGTCATTTTGCAAGCTAAAAGAAATTAGAGATTGCAAACAAATGGGCACAAGGCTCAAATTTATTTAATAGGATGGTAATCAGCTAAAGGCATGATTCCATAGAGTATTTACAAAAGTTGGAAATGGTAAATATGCGGAAAAGGCTACATTGAAAGCAATAACCATTATTCTCCCTAACAACTTTGAGTTCCAACTGTGCTTGTCGCTTCAGATTGGCGATGATTTGATCGAAGATTCTTTGATGAAAAAGACTCTTCAGGTGACGAAGTACGGACTGATGCAGTTACTTTGTCATAAATCCTTAATTTTTGCCTAGATTGCCCTTTCAGGTTTTCAATCTACCAGGATGATTTTTTTTTGTTTATTGTCTCTAATTTTTGCCTGGACCTCCCTTTCGGGTTTTCAGTCCACCGAGACGCTCATTTTTGCCTAAGTCGCCCTTTGCGGGTTTTCGACTTACCGAGCTATTCTTTTGTCCTTTTTTAGACAAAGTATTTCTTGACTGCATCAGCATTCACCGGATGTGGGAGTTCATCACCATCCATGGTTGCAAGAGTCATGGCGCCGCCAGAAAATGTTCTTTTGACAACATACGGGCCTTCGTAATTAGGAGACCATTTGCCCCTAGAATCCGGTTGAAAAGACAAGATCTTTTTAAGCACGAGGTCGCCTTCTTGAAATTCACGAGGTCGAACCTTTTTGTTGAAGGCTTGTTTCATCCTTGCTTGGTATAACTGTCTATGGCATAGAGCAGTCATACGTTTTTCTTCGATTAAGTTCAACTGATCGTATCTGTTTTGACACCATTCAGCCTCTGATAACTTAGTCTCCATGAGGACTCTCATTGATGGGATTTCAACTTCTACGGGGAGCACAGCTTCCATGCCGTATACTAGAGAAAAGGGAGTTGCCCCTGTTGAAGTACGCACTGAAGTACGGTACCCATGTAAAGCAAATGGCAGCATTTCGTGCCAGTCTTTGTAAGTGACGACCATTTTCTGGACGATCTTCTTAATATTCTTGTTAGCAGCTTCAACAGCGCCGTTCATTTTTGGTATGTAAGGAGAAGAGTTATGATGCTCAATCTTGAATTCCTCACATAATTCTTTCATCATCTTGTTGTTCAAGTTTGAACCATTGTCAGTAATGATCTTGCTGGGAACACCATATCGGCAAATGATGTTGTTCTTGATGAACCTCACAACCACTTGTCTTGTAACGTTGGCGTAAGATGCTGCTTCGACCCATTTGGTGAAGTAATCAATAGCCACCAAGATGAAACGATGACCGTTTGAAGCTTTCGGTTCGATCATTCCGATCATGTCGATACCCCACATGGAAAAAGGCCATGGAGATGAGAGAACGTCGAGGAAAGTCGGTGGCACATGGATCTTATCTGCGTAGATCTGGCACTTATGACATCTCTTCACGTGTTTATAACAGTCAAATTCCATTGTCAACCAATAGTATCCTGCTCTTAAGATCTTCTTGGACATTGCATGCCCATTAGGATGGGTTCCATAGGACCCTTCATGCACTTCATGCATTAACATGTCTGCTTCGTGTCTGTCCACGCATCTGAGCAAAACCATGTGGAAGTTTCTTTTGTATAACACATCTCCGTTCAGGAAAAAACTGCCAGAAAGCCTCCTTAGAGTTTTCTTATCTTTGTTTGATGCCCCAAGCGGGTACTCTTGAGTTTGAAGGAAGCGTTTGATGTCGTGGAACCACGGTTTATCATCGATGACTGCTTCAGTTGCAAACACATAAGCGGGCCTTTCAAGGCGCATAATTTTGACTTTAGGCATATCGTTCCAGTGATTGACTTTGAACATGGAAGATAGAGTAGCCAAGGCGTCTGCCATTCGATTCTGATCTCGAGGTATATGATGCAATTCAACTTTGTTGAAGAAAGTCAACAGACGTCTTGCATAATTTCTGTAAGGAATCAAGCCTGGGTGGTAAGTTTCCCACTTGTCTTTGATTTGGTTGATCACGAGAGCTGAATCTCCATATATGTCGAGGATCTTGATTCTTAGGTCAATGGCTTCTTCGAGACCCATGATACAAGCTTCATATTCCGCGACGTTGTTGGTGCAATCAAATAGTAATCTGGCGGAGAATGGGATATGAGAACCCTTGGGAGTGATGATAACTACCCAATTCCATTGCCAAAAGCGTTAACTGCTCCATTGAAAATTAGGCCCCATCTTGATCCAGGATCAGGACCTTCTTCAGGTAACGGTTCGTCACAATCTTTCATCTTCAAGTACATGACATCTTCGTCAGGAAAGTCAAACTTGAGAGATTGATATTCATTAATTGGCTGATGTGCCAAGTGATCGGCGAGAATGCTTCCTTTGACCGCTTTTTGAGCATGGTATTCGATGTCATACTCGGATAACAACATTTGCCATCGGGCAATCCTTCCTGTTAAGGCAGGTTTTTCAAAGACATACTTGATCAGATCCATTTTAGAGATTAACCAAGTAGTATTGTTGATCATGTATTGGCGGAGACGTTTTGAAGCCTAAGCCAAAGCACAACATGTTTTTTCGAGCATGGAGTAACGAGACTCACAATCTGTGAATTTCTTACTCAAGTAATAGATGGCATGCTCCTTCTTACCGGTTTCATCTTGCTGTCCAAGCACACAACCCATGGATTCTTCCAACACGGTAAGGTACATGATTAGCGGTCTTCCTTCAATCGGAGGAATCAATATTGGTGGTTCTAACAGGTATTCCTTGATACTGTCGAACGCTTTCAGGAAATCTTCAGTCCATATAACCCCTTGATCTTTGCGGAGAAGCTTGAAAATTGGCCCATAAGTAGCAGTCATTTGAGAGATAAATCTGGAGATGTAGTTCAATCGTCCGAGAAATCCTCTTACTTGCTTTTCAGTTTTTGGTGCAGGCATCTCTTGAATAGCTCTGACTTTGTCGGGATCTACTTCAATACCTCTTTGGCTGACAATGAAACCCAAGAGTTTTCCAGATCTAACCCCAAAAGTACATTTGTTAGGATTCAAGCGAAGCTGATATTTCCTTAGTCGTTGAAACAACTTCAAAAGGTATTCAATATGTTCTTCTTCTGTGCTGGACTTGGCTATCATGTCATCCACATAAACTTCAATTTCTTTATGCATCATGTCATGAAAGAGAGTAGTCATTGCCCTTTGGTAAGTTGCGCCTGCATTCTTTAATCCAAACAGCATCACTTTGTAGCAAAAGGTACCCCATGGGGTGATGAAAGATGTCTTCTCCATGTCTTCGGGAGCCATCTTGATCTGATTATAACCGGAGAACCCGTCCATGAAAGAAAAGACGTTGAACTTAGTGGTTTTATCAACCAGCATGTCAATATGAGGTAATGGAAAGTCATCTTTTGGACTGGCTTTGTTCAAGTCGCGGTAGTCAACACACATTCTGACTTTGCCATCTTTCTTCGGAACTGGCACTATATTGGCCAACCATTGAGGATATTCGGAGGTGATGAGAAAACCTGCATCGAGCTGTTTTTGAACTTCCATTTTGATCTTGTTAGCCATATCAGGGTAATTCCTTCGCAATTTCTGCTTAACTGGCGGACATTCTGGCTTCAATGGCAAGTAATGCTGAACAATATTGGTATCCAACCCAGGCATGTCTTGGTAGGACCAGGCAAACACGTCAACATATTCTTTGAGAAGATCTATCAGCTTACTCTTGATATCATCATCAAGCAGCGATCCAATGGTCACTTCTTTTTTGTCTTCTTCAGAACCCAGGTTGATTCTCTCTAAAGGCTCTTTATGAGGCAGAATGGCTCTTTCCTCGTGCTTAAGTAATCGGGAGATCTCGTCCGGGATCTCTTCTTTTTCCTCTTCTTCGGCTTCGAACACAGGAAACTCAAAGTTGGGAGAGGGCATAGGGTTATTGCATTCAATGGGTTTATCAATAGTAAATCTGCACATATAATTTATATTTGTTTTAGAAAATTTATGAATGCAAGAGTGTATGCAGATTTTTTTGAAAAGTTTTTTTTTTCGTTTTTTAGGATTACCATTTCCAGAAAAAAAAAAGCAAAAAATAAAACACATAGTGTAGGGAATTCAAAATGACACTTTATTTATGATTCATTTTTGAAACAAAGCCCTAAACACAAACTCATTTGTCTTGGGCAGGACAAAGAGGGAAACATTTTAAAACAAAGCCCTATACACAAACTTATTTGGGCAGGACAAAACATTTAAAAGCAAAGCCCTATAAAACATCTCTCTGCTTTGGGCCAGGCAGGAGGTCAAAATAACAGCGAGGTGATTACTTTGAGCGGCGAACAACATTCGGAACGTCGACAGCTTTCCAGTAGCAACGAACTCCTCTGTGTATTATGTATTCAGGAAAAGTTTTCTCAGAATCTTCTTCAGTGATGACATTGACCGCTGGTCGAGCAGGATTTGAAGGTCCTGGTTTGTCACCCTTGTTCTTTGTAGAGTTGAGACGGTCTCTTTCTACTTCTTGAAGAGCATAAGATGAGTCACAATCTTTAGGATCTTCAGGATGTAATTCCCAATCTTCAGGATGAAGAGACTCATTGTCAGAGACACTTTCCAAGTCAACTGCGGGGCCATCTTCCCCTTCATCTTCAAAAATGGCGCTTATGTGATAATAACCATCTTTAGAGTTGTCAATCTTTGTAGATGCGTTGAAGCTGAAATCTTCGGTAATCTCAGGCTGCTGTGAAAATTGAGAGTATTTGTAGGCCTCTTCTGGTTGACTGTTATATTCAAAGGGATCTCCCTATCCAGTTGGTTGGATGTCTTCAATCGCAATCTTTGAACTTTCAGGTGCAGTATATTTCACCATATAATCAAACTTGCCACTTGGTAGTCCCAAGGTGTCCCAAATCTCTGCAGGAACAGGCGGAGTTTCATTATCATTTGTTTTGACTTCGTCCATGACTTCCTCTGAAGGGGGATAGAACGGTGCATACTGTTCTTCCTGAGATAGATATCCCGAGTCATTGAGATAACATTTCCATTTTTCTTCAGGATCGGGTAGACCTTCTTCGATACATTCTTCAATAAGGACATTAACCTCTTGAGGAACTGGGTTAAGGAACCCTCCACTAAGGAATGTTTCTTTGATCGGACGAAAGGTTTCATCCTTCTTGGTGCAATTCGAGAACATCGGTGAACATCCGAGTCCTCCTCTGGTTTCATTGTTGGTAGGGATCACAACTTGCCCCCAGCCAGTGGTAGTGCCATCTTTTACTACTTTTACTGCCTCTTTGTAAGAAGAGATTGATGCTTTCTTTTTGGAAGATCCGTCTTCTAAAGAGAGTCTTGGAATTGCGTTCCTTCCACATCATCAGCACTTATGAAAGAGAAATTGGACAAATGGCTCACCATCAAGGCTTGATCCCCACTTATTGTTACCAATTTTCCATTTGTTACAAATTTTAACTTTTGATGGAGCGTAGAAGTTACTGCCCCTGCTTCATGGATCCATGGTCGTCCTAACAGACAGCTATAAGCAGCTTGAATGTCCATGACCTAGAAGGTGATTTGAAATGTATGTGGACCAATTGTCATGGGAAGGTTGACTTCTCCGATAACAGATTTTTCGCGATCCATCAAATGCTTTGACTACTACACCATTGAACTTCATAGGCATTCCTTGGTAAGATAAACGAGCAAGAGTCGTCTTTGGCATCACATTCAAGGATGATCTGGTGTCTACCAGCACATTAGACAAAGAGTCTGACTGACAGTTCATAGAAATGTGCAGAGCAAGATTGTGATTTCTACCCTCCTCGGGGAGTTCTTCATCACAGAAGCTTAAATTGTTGCAAGCTGTTATGTTGGCTATTATCCCATCAAAATGGTCAACAGTCACATCATGATCCACAAAAGCTTGATCTAATACTCTCATCAGGGCTTCTCTATGAGCTTCTGAGTTTAAAAGCAACGAAAGTATTGAGATTTTTGAAGGAGTCTGCATAAGCTGATCCACAATCTTGTATTCGCTTCTTTTTATAAGCTTCAAAATTTCATCAAAGTCAGGATTGACATTGGTTCCACTAGATTGACCAACATCAGTGTTTGTATTACTGACAGGGGTTTCCTCAGGATTCCTTACCGGTGTATCAACAGGATTTTGCCTGGTTGCAGGAGCAACAGGTTGCTTTGAAGGTAATGGAGTGTACACACATCCACTTCTTATTACTCGACTCACATCAGCGATATTTACGACAGATGAAAGAGTCGGTATGGGAACTTCTTGTCCATTCTTTATCATTGTTGCATTATAGTTGTATGGAACTGCCTTGTCAGAGTCATAAGGAACAGGTCCAGGTAGACAAATGATCAAAGGAGCAACAGGAACCCTTGGTTTGTTGTAAGTAACTTCTAGGCGCTCAGGCATGTTGAAATGAGGAACGATGATGTTAACTTTAGGCATTTCCGAGTTGATATCTGAGACTAAATGCTCATGCGGATAACATCCTATCATGTTAACTTCATCTTCATTCCTATTTCTGAAGATCTGAATAGTACCATCATCTAGCAAAACTTGAAGATCTCTTCTCACAGTCGAACATCCATGAGGATCTACGCAACATATGCTACAGGAACCATAGTGATGTTGGCGAAAGTCTCGCATTTGACAGAGAGTGGCGTGCATTTGTACCAAATTTGCCCTTGACAAGTTTATGTCGTAGATTCTGTATTGGTCAAGGCCTTCACGTACTAGATTTACAACATGCCCTCCATGATTGGGCAGCGGATTTGCTTGCACATTTGGATTCAAATTTCTGAAAGAGAGGAGATTAGATCTAACCAACCTCTAAACTTCATATTTCAAAGCTATGCAATGCTCAAGATCATGGCCAGGCGCTCCTTGATGATAAGGGCATGAGACCTCAGCTTTGTACCACAATGGGAGTTTCTCAGGTACTGGTGGTGGTGCTTTTGTTTGAACAAGACCTCTTTCAATCAAAGCAGGATACAACTCTGTGTAGGTCATTGGAATCGGATCAAACTGTGGAGCTCTTTGTACACGATTCTGATTATTGTTAAACTGTTGAGCCTGTTGTCGAGGCTGTTGTTGTTGAAACTGCGGGGTAAATCCCGGATTCGATGCTGTATTAACGGCTGGCGCGATAGCAGCTACCTGTTGTTGACGATTGACATTTCCTCTTGGCCTCCCTTGGGATGCCATGTCAACACTTTGTTCTTTCTTCTTTGGGAAACCACATCCAAACTTTTTGGTTCCGCTTGAAGATCCACCTTCTTTAGTTAGACGTCTGGTTCGGACTCCTTCTTCTAGACGCATCCCCATGTTTACCATTTCGGTGAAATCACTTGGAGCACTAGCAATCATGCGTTCATAATAAAACGGACCAAGATTATTCAAGAAGATCTTTGTCATCTCTTTCTCTTTTAACGGTGGATTAATCTGAGCAGCAATTTCTCTCCATCGTTGGGCATATTCTTTGAAAGCTTCATGGTCTCTTTGAGCCATGGATGGAAGCTGATCTCTGTCTGGAGCCATATCCGAGTTGTATTTGTATTGTCGGACAAAGGCCTCGCCTAGGTCGTTGAAAGTTCGAATGTTAGTGCTATCCAATCCTGTGTGCCACTTCAGTGCGGCACCAGTCAAACTGTCTTGAAAGTAGTGGATGAGCAACTGATGATTATCTGCATAAGTAGACATCTTCCTAGCATACATCACAAGATGACTTGGCAGACAAGAACTACCTTTGTACTTCTCAAAGTATGGGACCTTGAATTTAGCTGGTATTTGTACACTGGGAACTAAGCAGAGTTCCTGGGCATTTTTCCCGAACAAATCTTTCTTACGAATAGCTTTGACTTCCAGTTGAATCTTGTTGAACTGTTCTTGAAGATCTTCCACGCGGTTACGCTGATTTGTGCTATCACCTTGATCATGATAAATCTCGTTGTCTCCGTAAGGAACAGTGTGAACCATAGGAGTAGCAACCGTCATAGTGGGTTGAGAGAGTGCCATAGTGATTTGAGAGAAGGTTACCCCTTGATTTGGAGTGAACAGTGAACTTTATGCAGCAGGTGCTTCAGTTGTGGATGTTGGAATCCTAGAGAAATTATGGCAGAAACCTGCACCAAAGCTGAAAGGCGTGCTCCAACCTTCTGGCATGGAGAAAGATGGAATGCTGAATGCAACTGTAGAGACTGGAGCAGTGATCTCAGATATCACTGTTGCTTGCCTGTTGGGTGGTGGCTGATTCTGCGCGGCCATTAAGGAGTCAACCAGAGTAGTGAGACTTTCCAACTTTTCTTGAAGGGTGGTCACTGTACCACGGAGCTCAATATTCTCTTGTTCAGAGCTTTCCATCACTCTTCTTTTGCTTGAACGAGTATTGTATCTGGGACCTGATTGCGAGCGCGGTCGAGAAACTTTAAGACGCGACAGCTTGACGATCTAATGGAGAAAGATCCAAAAGATGAGACTCTATACAACAGACTCGATATGCAGAATGATGTATGCAAAAAGAAGTTTATGATTTTTCCAAACATTTTAAAGATTATTTTCTTGCAAACATTTGAACACAAACTATTATTTTATTGAAATAATGGGAAAATGTTACAACATTGGAGCGTAGCTCCTACAGAAGCAAATGATAAATAAAAGCTAAACAATTCTAAGCATCCTCATCGGATGAAGAACCAAATGTGCTATGCAGCTTGAGCTTCATGATTTCTTTCCCATAGTAAGCTTTCAGCTCGGCCTTCTCGGTCCTCAGCTTGTCAATAACATTCTTCCAGTCGTCAGGCGTTGGAGCGTTGCTTGTTGAACCTTCAAGCTTTTTCCTGCTTTCTTTGATGTACCTTCTGATTGCAGCGTCTTTTCGACGGATCTTCTCATCTTTACTCATGAGCCATCCATCTTGACAGTAGAGGGTTTCTTCGTGATCTTTCACTCGCCTCTTCAGCCTTCTGTTTTCCACATCAGTCTTACGAAACTTGTCTTCCCAAGCGTCTTTTTCTAACCTCATCTTGGCTAGAGTCTCCTGGTATTCTTCCGTACTGTCAATAGGAATGTTGGGTAGTTAAGATACCACAGGGAACATGGGTTTTTCATAATCATAAGGCATTTGAAACTCCCTTGCTCTTTTCTTTACCCAATAGGTGTAGGCGTCCATGGAAATGCAATTCCTTACCCCACCTTTTTCTTTCCTTCGGATGTCATACCAAGCTCTCACCATTCTTGCTTTCAACCCTTGAGGATCCTCCCCTTCTTGGTAGAAGTAGCTTTCCACTGTGAGACCAACAGGTTTAGTTGAGTTTGCATATCCGAGTTATCGTCAGGCTAGGACCGGATTGTAGTTAATTCCTCCTTGTGTACCAATGAGGGGTACGTTGGCGAATTCTCCACAACTGTCAATGGTTTCTGTGCCACAGCGAGCCAAGGTATACCAATGAATATCGTTATTAGTAAGAGACATAAGTCTTCGAGGCCAACGCAAACCTTCTCGGTTTTCCGTGAAAATAGGAGACTTAGGTAAGTGTGAAACAATCCATTTGAACAACTGAGGTGCACAACATACAATGATTCCACCGCCTTGGCGATTCCTATGATGGATAGAGAAATACATGTCACCAAGCAAAGTTGGAACAGGATTTCCAATCAGAAATATTTTTATGGCGTTGATATTAACAAAGTCGTTGACGTTGGGAAACAGAACCAACCCATAGATGAGCAAGGCTAGTATAGCTTCGAAAGCTATCATGCTACCAGTTTCAATGAAATCAAAGGCTTTCTTTATTAGAAACTGCAAAGTCAAACCCGGAAGGTTTCCTTTGGTAGTCCAATTACTCTCTACTTCGGATTTCTTCAAGTGGATACTTGCTGCAATGACTTGTGACTTAGGAATGGCTTCCAAACCATTGAAAGATATTTTGTCAGACACAGGAATACCCAAAAGATTGGCATATTCTTCCAAGGTTGGTACCAACTGGTACTCTGGAAAGGTGAAACACCGGTAGACGGGATCATAGAACTGAACCAGAGTTTTGAGGAGTCCTTCATCAACATGAGTGTTCAAGATAGGCAAAAGCTTTCCATGGCTTTTCCTAAAATCGGAAGGATCTTGTACAAAAGATGCCAACTCTCTCAGTCTTTCCATATTAGGCACGACCAAACTTTTTACTGTTTCCAAAGTAGGAAAAGGAAAAAAAGTTGCAATAACCTTAAAAGATATGCAAAGCAAATAACACAAAATTAAAAGCAATGCAAAAGTGGGGGAGAGATCTTGGGTAAGAGGGTTGGTTATACGAAGGGAAGGTATTAGCACCCAACGTATCTATAATACTCTATAGGTTTCTTTGTTATGTTTGTCTGTGTATTTCATTTTATGCTATTGGGGATGTTCTGTTGTGAAATAGGTGGGAAACTAAGTTTTTTGTTTGATTATGCTCGCAAAGATCATCACAATCTTCTGCATACATATCCCTTAGAGGGAATCAGAGCATCTGTAGCTCGGGGTCTACGGGTGCTAAGGTTTGAGTGGGTTGAGGGAGATAGAAGTTTTGCTCGCCAAGGATACGACCTTGTGCCTATGTATTCTCAAAGGGATGTTGAGAAAGTCAGAGCAATCGTAGTTCCCACTTATGCTAGTGGAAGAAAAGGATAAGAGACAAATGTTATCTAAATGCTCGATGTATCTAATCTATATCATCACATACATCTGTTTGTTTTTGTTTGAATCTTTTCATTATAAGACCTGGGCTGTGCCACTTATGGTGCTTAGAATGATAAAGATGATTTTTGTTTAGCCAGCCTTGTGGCAAAAACAAGTTTCATTAGCCAGCCTTGTGGCAAAAACTTTTGATAAGTCAGCCTTGTGACAAAAAGTTTTGATTAATCAGCCAGCCTTGTGGCAAAAGTTTTGATTAGCCAGCCTTGTGGCAAAAACTTTGATTAATCAGCCAGCCTTGTGGCAAAAGGTTTGATTGATTAGTCAGCCTTGTGTCAAAAAAAGAAGTTTGATTGATTGATTGTGATGATATAGAAGAGATACTCCTATCATAGAGATGATATGTGTCTAATCTCCTAGGGTATTTGTTTTGGATTATGGTGATGCTTATAAGAAGCCCGTGGGTCCTTGTACGAAGCCCAAGAGGGGGCTATCCGAGGGTCCTTGCATTGTAAGCCCAAGAGGAGGCTATGGGAGGGACAATCGAGGGTCCTTGCATTGTAATCCCAAGAGGAGGCTATGGGAGGCACAGTCTTTTGTACGAAGCCCAAGAGGAGGCATGGTATAGTTGGTTTGAGATCTTAGAGCGATTTCACCGGGAAACCATACTCTATGTCCTAACCTAAACTAGGGAGATTCTTTGCACGAAGCCCAATAGGAGGCTATGGGGAACCTAGTGTTGTACTAAGTTGAACAAGTATATATAACATGATCATAAATATGAACAAGTACGAACAAATATGAACAAGTACATGAACAAATATGAACAAGTATGAACAATTATATATGACAAGGTGTGTGTATAATGGAGTTTATGAAGGAAATATACCTGTAAGGATGATCAGTTTATGTACACGGGGCTCGGGACTTATTCTCGGGGAGAGGCCCATTGAGTTTATTCATGGCTATGTAAATGTATATTTACAAAAGGGCTTGGGACTTATACCTTAAAGGTGGCCCATGTGTTTTTGAAAAGATTTTGAAGAAAACCCTAATTTGAGTTGTTATTCGAAGGTTTTGATCAAATTGATCGAGGTATAAAAGATAGGTATATATACAATGAGAAAACCTAATTTTATACAAAGGAATGAGACTTATACCATAAGGGATGCCCATGTTTTATTTTATAAAACATGGTTGATTGTTTTGTTAAAAAACGCGAGGTTTCGTCGTTTGAAAAGCTTTGATCGTTTTGAAATCAGTTTGAAATTTTGACAAAAGAGTTAACTTAATTAAGATAAAGGCAAAGGTTATACCTAATTAAGACCTAAGTGATTAGGGTTTGATCACAAAATATTTACAAGTGATTAGGTTTTGAAAATCAAGTAAAAAAACTATTTTTAAAGTATTAAAAACATTTAAAAACAAGTCATTTTAAACATAATAAAAACACATCAAATAAATATTTTTTTTGTGATTTTTTTGGATATTCATAAAATATATATATTAAATGAGAAGTGTAAAAAAAATGAAGTGAAAATGATGAGTTTTGATTGGTGAATTAATTGATTGAAGTTGTAAAGAAAATGAAGAAAAATAGTGATAAAAAAAAGGTTTTGGTCCCTATGAGTGTTGAACTCGTGACCTGGAGGTTGCTTCTCAAAAACTTAGCCAACTGGACCACGCGTGTGGTCTGTTTAACACTTGCAACGAATTGATTATATTTCAAACTCACTTTTCAAATTTCCTTCGCAAAAAATGGCGCCAAGAACACTAACCCTATTTTGATTTTGAATTTTCTTAAAACTGAACCAATTTGATCAAGTGAATAGCCTATCTTGCTCGATTTTTCATAAGGAACACGATGGTACCAATTAGGTCAAATTCTGAGCAAAAGTCAGGAGTATGCTGCCTTAAGTCAAAACCCTAATTTGGTTGATTCAAAGCCTTTGAGCTTGTTGAAATGAATCTTTGAGGACCAAATGTTGATTGTTGATGAAGATAGTTCATTTGAGATGAAGGGAGAACAAAACCCTAATTGGTTGTTGCTTGTACTGATGAGTGATTTCTTGATTAAACCCTGCTGAGCACAAGTAACAAACATAAGCTATGCAATTTGTTAGAGATGCAAATGATGCATATGCAGATGATATGAGGTGGTATCTTAGGTCAAATGATGCATATGCAGATGATATGAGGTGGTATCATAGGCGAGACGCGCGAAACCTTCTGACTTGGGTTCGCGCCTCGCCAGTCCGTGTCGCGCCGCGGTGATTGCGTTATAAAGAAAAAAAGCTATAAATAAAAGCCCTAATCCTCATAAGGAGGGGACTTCTGGAGAGAGACCTTTGTGAGAAAAATTAGGAGAGCAATATGATCCTAAAGCTAAGAACAACAATTGAAGGTGGATTCTTAACCAATTGAAGACATTCCATTGATGAAGATGAATTCCTCCATTGATTCTTGTGTGTTCTTCATGTCTATGGAGAGCTATGTCTAGTAGTTAACCTATGAATATACAATACCGTTGATTTATTCCTTTGAACAATTGTTTGAATTTATTATAAATAAGAAATCTTGTTTTTATCTTAAATCATTGTGGAGTCTTTATCGAAAGAAAAGATTCTAACTTTTGCCCTAGGTTAATATATTGATTCAATCTCAATTTGCAGAGATGGAATTGTGATTGGGTTTTCATAATTATCGTTCTTAATTACTATTACCGATATTGATATTTGGAGAGATCGAGTCTCATAACGGTAAAAGTTTATCTAATTTGGTTTGTAGACATGGAATCATATTTGAGGAAAAGTGAAGATAGTAATTCAAATGATTGTTCAGTTGTGATTAAATTAACTAATTGTATAGGAATAGGTTGATGAACCCTAAAGCTCAACATATCTCTTTAATCGTTAACAAACTTTCATAATTTGCATTTAAATTATTGTTTAGATTTAATAGCATAGTTATAATCACACAACAAATTCAACTATTTTTCTCACTCAAGATAAACAACTATAGAACGACAGTAATATTAAACCAATTTCTGTGGATACGATATATACCGAAAATATTTACCCACAAATACTTTCAACAAATTGGCGCTGTTGCCGGGGATTGGTGTCAATATTGCACGCATTGCAATAATTTTATTTTGAGTTTTTACTATTTTATTGATTTGGTTGTTTCACTCGTTTGTTAGTTTGTGCAGAAATTCGTGTATGCACAGCAAAGTTCCCAATGCAACCGCGAGGAGGTTAAACAGCAAAGGACCGCGAGGAGGTTAAACAACAAAACACGAAGAAGAGCAAACATAGCAAGAGCAAGAGACAATGCAACCGCGACATCGTCACAACAACTTGAAACAATTGACGAGTCGCAAGAAGGAGTTTTCTTTCACGAACTATTCGCTGTAGAGGAATAGGAAGTTATTATACAACCTACTGTTGTCAACATGGCTGCTACTGGCCCATGTGCAAATAGTCCACGACTCAACCCACAGTTCGCTAGAACTGCCGCCAACGGGCGACCGTCAGAATTGAAGACCGGTATCATACAATTGATTTGTGCAAGTCCTTTCGCCGGATTGGACCACGAAGATCCGTACACACATCTTACTCGGTTCTATGAGTTAGCGGGTACAACTGGTGTAGCTCAAGCTGATGAAGAGACACTATTCAAGAGGTTGTTCCCACATTCTTTGTTATCTAAGGCAAAAGATTGGTACTTGGATCAACCCGAAACAGTGATGACCGACTGGAATACCTTAGAGGAAATTTTTTTAGAAAGGTTTTACTCTCAAAACCGATTCTTTGAAGCAAAAACAGCAATAACAGTATTCTCTCAAGGCAGTAATGAATCATTGAATGAAGCATGGGAAAGGTATAAAGCTATGTTGAGAAAGTGCAAAGGACACGGTTTTGCAGAAGTTGATCAAATCCACATGTTCCGTAACGGTCTCACAGCGACAAACAAGACACTTTTGGATGCCACAGCTGGTGGTTCACTTATGTCCAAGACACCTGCTGAAGCTACTCAGATAATAGAGCGAATGGCTCTGAATGATCGTCAGGGGAATCATGATCGAACTGTCAGAGATAAGAAAGCCGAAATTCTGGAATTGAATAACAGTGATGCTCTGCTGGCCCAAAATAAGTTACTAACATCACAAGTGGAACTTTTGACAAAAAAAATGTCTAAATTACCACAACAACTCAAGGAGCTAAATGGTGTATCTAGTTCTTATCAAATTGCGAAGTGTGAGTTATGCAAGGGAGAGCATCAGACAGGATTTTGCCCGCCGGTGTTAGAAGAAGAAGTTAATTACATGAACAACAACCAAGGACAAAGGCAGAATCAATATCAGAATCCTCCGTATCAACAAGGGTATCCACCAAGGAATAACAATCAAGGTTATCAACAAAGGCCACATAATTAAGGATATCAACAACAAGCCTTTCAACCTTACACTCAACCGTCGCCACAACAACAAGGAGGACAATCTAAGTTGGAGGAGACCATGAATCAGTTCATGCAAATGTCAATAACAAATCAAAAAAATCAAGAGGCAGCTATAAAGAATTTGGAAACTCAAGTGGGCCAACTGGCTAAACAAATTGCTTCTAATCAATCAAATGCAACTTTCTCAGCTAACACTCAAAAGAATCCAAAAGAGCATTGCAAAGCGGTGGTGACAAGGACTGGGCAAAACGGAAGTAATGATGAAGTTGAAAAGAATGATGTTGAGGATGATACGGAAGAAAATGCTGAAAAACATGATGGAGAAGATGAAGAATATGAAGTCATTGATACTAATGCTGAAGAAGAAAATGTGAATAAAGAAGTTAAAAAGAAAGAAAAGCTAAAAAGAAAGAGTAGTAGAGAAAAGATGGCAAGCAACGTGATACCAAGTCAACATTTTCCATATCCCCATGCTCCATCAAAGAAGGACAATGCGAGGCAATATGCAAGGTTTATGGAAATTTTTAAACAACTACAAATTAATATTCCATTCTCCGAAGGAATTGCTCAAATGCCAAAATATGCGAAATTCATGAAAGATATTTTGACAAAGAAGAAAAGACCGGAAGAAGAAGAAGTTGTCATACTTGATGCACAATGTAGTGCTATAATATCACGCCTTCCTCAAAAGGCAAGAGATACTGGAAGAGTCACATTGCCGGTTACGATTGGCAATCAAAATATTGGGAATGGATTGATCGATCTAGGATCAAGTATCAATTTAATTCCTCTATCAATAGTGAAGCGGTTGGGAAATATTGAGATGAAGTCAACAAGAATGACTTTACAATTAGCAGATAAATCAACCACTCTTCCTTATGGAGTTGCACAAGCCATGCTAGTGAAAGTTGACAAATTCTTGTTTCCGGTAGATTTTGTTGTGATTAACATGGAAGAAGATAAGGAGTCACCTATCATTCTTGGAAGACCATTCATGAAAACAGCCCGGATGATGATCGATATTGATGATGGTATAATGAAGTTGAGAGTTCAAGATGAAGAGGTATGCTTTAATCTTTTCGATGCCATGAAGCAACCAAAAGACAAGAATGACTGTTTTCGCATGGATGTTACTGAAGAGAGTGTAGTTGAAGTGGCAAACCAAATTCATCTATCTAGCCCTCTAGAGAGATCCCTTGTTGAATCTTTCAATGTACTTACTCGAGAAGAAGAAAAAGAAATTGAGTTGTTTTTAAAGGAACTAGAGAAAGGTGGCAACACGATCACAAAGGAAGACAAGGTAGAAGATTTGGAGCTAAAAAAGGGAGTTAAAGAGTCAAAGATAGAATTAAAGATACTCCCACCTCATTTGAAGTATGTATTTCTAGATGAAGAAGGAAATAAACCAGTCGTTATCAGTTCTAAGTTGACTACAAAAGAAGAAGCAAGACTCATTCAAACTCTCCAAAAGAATAAAGTTGCAAGTGGATGGGTATTGGCGGATCTGAAAGGTATAAGTCCCTCATATTGCATGCACAAGATCATGTTAGAGGAAGAATTCAAACCGGTAGCTCAACCGCAAAGAAGACTAAATCCAACAATGAAAGAGGTAGTAAGGAAAGAGGTAATCAAACTTCTAGAAGCAGGTATAGTTTACCCAATTTCTGATAGTGCATGGGTCAGTCCATTACACGTTGTACCAAAGAAGGGAGGCATGACGGTAATCCGGAATGACAAGAATGAACTTATACCAACAAGAACTGTAACCGGGTGGAGAATATGCATCGATTATCGTAGACTCAACAAAGCTACGAGAAAAGACCACTTCCCTCTACCATTCATGGATCAAATGCTTGAGAGGTTATCGGGGCAGAATTACTATTGCTTCCTAGATGGGTATTCCGGATACAATCAAATTATGGTGAACCCAGAAGATCATGAGAAGACAGCTTTTACATGTCCATTTGGAATTTTCGCATATAGGAGGATGCCATTTGGAATATGTAATGCTTCAGCTACTTTCCAACGTTGTATGCAAGCCATATTCTCATACCTCATTGAAAAAAGTATTGAGGTATTCATGGATGACTTCTCAGTAATTGGTAAAACTTTTGATACATGCTTGAATAATTTGGATGTGGCACTTGGAAGATGTATCGAGACCAATTTGATTTTGAATTGGGAGAAGTGCCATTTCATGGTAACTGAAGGGATTGTACTCGTACACAAAGTATCTTCAAGAGGACTTGAAGTGGACCAAGCCAAGGTGGAGGTAATTTCAAAACTCCCACCTCCAGTAAATGTCAAAGGAGTAAGAAGCTTTTTAGGTCATGCAGGATTCTATAGAAGATTCGTAAAAGATTTTTCAAAGATTGCCAAGCCTTTGAGTAATTTACTCAACCAAGGTACATGTTTTAATTTTAATGAATCTTGTGTACAAGCTTTCAATGACCTAAAAGAACGACTAGCCACCGCACCTGTGATCGTAGCACTCGATTGGAAAAACCATTTTGAACTTATGTGTGATTCTAGCGATTATGCCATAGGTGCGGTATTAGGCCAGCGAAAAGGAAAAAATTTTCATGTCATACACTATGCAAAGTAAGGTGCTAAATGATGCTCAAGTCAATTATGCCACCACAGAAAAAGAATTATTAGCTATAGTGTATGCCCTTGAAAAGTTTAGATCCTATCTCATTGGATCAAAGGTGGTGATTTACACAGACCATGCGGCCATTAAATATTTGCTTACTAAACCGGATTCGAAGCAAAGACTCATTCGTTGGGTTCTTCTTTTGCAAGAATTTGACATAGAAATCCGGGATAAAAAAGGTTCAGAAAATGTGGTAGCAGATCATTTATCCCGTTTGGTCAATGTAAATGTCACTAACCAAGAAGCTGAAATAAATGATGAGTTTCCGGATGAACAACTTTTTCAACTCCAAATAAGACCTTGGCTTGCCGATCTTTCTAATTATAAAGCAACCGGTATGATACCGGAGGACTTTGATTGGAACAAAAAGAAAAAGTTATTAGCCGATGCAAAATACTATGTGTGGGACGACCCATATTTGTTCAAGATAGGTAAGGATGGCATTTTAAGAAGATGTGTTACTGAAGAAGAAGCCCAACAAATCTTGTGGCACTGTCATAATTCATCTAGTGGTGGGCATTTCAACGGATGGAGGACGGCAACAAAAGTTCTACAATCCGGGTTTTTCTGGCCTACTATTTTCAAAGACGCCCACCATCATACTAAGAATTGTGACAAATGTCAAAGAGTTGGTGGGATAAGTAAACGAGATGAGATGCCGCTTCAAACCATTATTGAGTAGAAGTTTTTTATTGTTGGGGCATCGATTTCATGGGGCCATTTCTTCCTTCTTTTGCTAATGAATATATTCTAGTTGCAGTGGATTATGTCTCCAAGTGGGTAGAAGCCATCTCCACACCAAAAGCGGATGCCAAAACTGTGCTAAAAGTTTTAAATCGAAACATATTCACACGTTTTGGCATGCCTAGAGTGATTATAAGCGATGGTGGATCTCACTTTGTTAACGAGCAGGTAGCGAAAGTGCTAGACAAGTATCATATCAACCACAAGATAGCGTCACATTATCATCCCCAGACCAATGGACAAGCAGGGATCTCAAACAGAGCAATCAAGAATATTCTAGAGAAGACTGTGTCAGAATCCCGAAAAGACTGGTCGGTAAGGATAGATGATGCCTTGTGGGCCTATAGGACAACATACAAAGCACCGACTGGTGCATATCCGTTTCAAATGGTTTATGGTAAAGCATGTCACCTCCTGGTAGAGGTGGAACACAAAGCATTATGGGCCTTACAATTCTTCAATAGAGATGATAGTTTGGCTTATAAGAAAAGGAAGAATCAAATCCATGAGCTTGAGGAATTCAGGTACCTAGCATATGAGTCTAATAAGATGTACAAAGAAAATATGAAAAGGTATCACGACAAGAGAATCAAGAAGAAAGAGTTCAAAGTGGGAGACCTTGTTCTACTATTCAACTCTAGACTCAAGGTTTTCCCAGGAAAACTAAAGTCTAAATGGTCGGGACCGTTCGTAATTAAGGAAGTCAAACCATATGGTGCCATTACTATTGAGGATAGTAAGACTAAAGAAAGTTGGACCATTAATGGAGAACGGTTAAAGAACAACCTTGGGGGAGAATTTGATAGAGAAGTGTGCACAATCTCCCTTTTGAGCACATAAGAGAAATTTCTCGACCGTCGAGCCATGCGATGTTAAACAAAGCGCTTGTTGGGAGGAAACCCAACGGAGTAAGTTCTTTTGTTTTTCTTTAATTATTTCTATTTATCATCATATCTTCGCAAATAGTTTTAATTCTCAAAGCCGCGCCGCGAGCAAAATGGGCACGCCGCGAGGTCAAACAGACAGTTTGGCGCGTCGCGGGTGTAAAAGTTTGCGCCGCGAAGCCAAACAGATAGTTTGGCACGCCACGGGTGTAACTAGGCGAGTCGCGGCATTGCGAAAGTCAGCAGTATATTGTGGTTGGCTGGAATCCAACCCTTGTCCTGTAGGCGGGGTGCAGGTGTTGAAACTAATAACCAAGCACAAGAGACTGCGGGTGTGATTGAGATATTTGCTAACTGATATGATGATATTGTCTGCTTATTGTCGATCTTGTTTTAAGTATTGCAAATTGTTTTGTTTTTTTTTTTTTATGTTGTTCCCAATTTAGAGTGAGTAGTCCTGAAAACACAAAGGAAAGCTCAAGTGAAAATCTCAAGCAAAGTACCAACAATGGAGCAACATGTATGAAAATGGTATTAAGTGAATGTTCAAAAATTCCAGTTTTCACTTTCTTTTTCAATAAGTAACAAGTCAGGTATGAATTTTCAAACTCAAACTCCTAGTGTGTGCATGAAACATAGGTTGTTAGTAAATACTTGGCAGAAGTTCTTTATGGTACATTATTTTTGTTGGATCGGCTTAGCCTTAACCATTGTGAGGAAAACTTTCCATTATTTACTATATATGAAGGAGACCATCGATTATTTCAACATGTTTGTATCATGTTAAACCATTTGTCGCATCGTTTATGGAAATCTGTGGAAGTGATTTAGGCATTTGTTTGAATTTGAGAGTTTCTTTGAGCCGATTCCATCTTAAAACTTATTTTCTTCTGTGAGAGTGTGATCCTTTGCTAACCATTCTTTGAGCCTGAGGTCAAGATAAATTCCATCATATGCACCAAGGAAAAACCTGGTGAGTTTTGATCTCAATAAAAAAAAATTTGTTTTGGACCATCAACCAAAAAATTTGGTGATGTGTTTTCTCTCTTACCTTCATAGAAAGTAGGGGAGCATTCATAGAATCTGAATACAGGGTGATCTCCAAGTTGGGGAGAGTCATAATCAAAAGAAGAGTAAGTATAGGCAGTGATTTGCAAAGAACGAAAGAAATTCGTAGCTTGAAAAAAAAAGAGAAACAAAAGAAGAACAACGTTTGAAAGTAAACAGTTGTTGAAAAAAGAAAAAAAGGAAGAGAACCATCGAGCTACGAATGAAAAAGAAGAATGGGTGAAAAAAGTTTAAGGTATCAAGGAAAAGGAAAGGAGTTATTATTCGAATGCTTCCCTAGAATAGGAACAACCCTCGTTTATCTTCTTTTCTTTGAATCTAAACCACATTACAACCCTGGAAAGACCTTCTGATTCACAGATTCCACAGGACTTGATGCTAACGATATGGTGAACGTATGATATGGATTTTTGTTGATTTAATCGTTTGGATGAGTGTTTAACCCCTCTATTATTCATCATACTTTTTGATGAGAGTGATTAGTGCTGATTCAATTGCAATTGTGTAGTGTTTTGAACTTCTGGAGGTAATTTTCTTTCAAAATCTGTTTCATGTATGTGTTCTGAGTTTGCAGGGAGATGAGGGGTAACTGATTTGGCTGCTGAATTGAGCCACTTGAAAAACCTTTTTGAAAAACTTGTGGCATGACTGTTGGTATGTTTTTGTTGTTTCGTTGAGGTAAGTAATTTTGTTTAGGGACAAACAAAACTCTAAGTTGGGGAGAGTTTGTTAGGATTGAATAAATGGTGTTTTCATGTGTTACATTAACTACCTTTTGAGCTAAAAGTGAATATATCTTGTGATTTTTAAGGATTTTATAGTTAGAATTGAACTTTCGAGGTTCAATGTTAATTGTAGAACAACTTGCGTCACTTTGGGTGTTATTTGTGCAGATATTGAAGTTAAGACTCAAAGGCGAAGGAACACGCAAGAGTAGAAGCTCTAAAGAAGAGGAATCACAAAGAATTGGGTTAAAGCAAGTGGCGAGCCGCGCCAATCATAGGCGAGACGCGCGAAACCTTCTGACTTGGGTTCGCGCCTCGCCAGTCCGTGTCGCGCCGCGGTGATTGCGTTATAAAGAAAAAAAACTATAAATAAAAGCCCTAATCCTCATAAGGAGGGGACTTTTGGAGAGAGACCTTTGTGAGCAAAATTAGGAGAGCAATCCGATCCTGAAGCTAAGAACAACAATTGAAGGTGGATTCTTAACCAATTGAAGACATTCCATTGATGAAGATGAATTCCTCCATTGATTCTTGTGTGTTCTTCATGTCTATGGAGAGCTAAATTCCTCTTGTTGAGTTTAAGGTAGTAGTTAACCTATGAATATACAATACCGTTGATTAATTCCTATGAACAATTGTTTGAATTTATTATCAATAAGAAACCTTGTTTTTATCTTAAATCATTGTGGAGTCTTTAATCGAAAGAAAAGATTCTAACTTTTGCCCTAGGTTAATATATTGATTCAATCTCAATTTGCAGAGATGGAATTGTGATTGGGTTTTCATAATTATCGTTCTTAATTACTATTACCGATATTGATATTTGGAGAGATCGAGTCTCATAACGGTAAAAGTTTATCTAATTTGGTTTGCAGACATGGAATCATATTTGAGGAAAAGTGAAGATAGTAATTCAAATGATTGTTCAGTTGTGATTAAATTAACTAATTGTATAGGAATAGGTTGATGAACCCTAAAGCTCAACATATCTCTTTAATCGTTAACAAACTTTCTTAATTTGCATTTAAATTATTGTTTAGATTTAATAGCATAGTTATAATCACACAACAAATTCAACTATTTTTCTCACTCAAGATAAACAACTATAGAACGGCAGTAATATTAAACCAATCTCTGTGGATACGATATATACCGAAAATATTTACCCACAAATACTTTCAACAAATTGGCGCCGTTGTCGGGGATTGGTGTCAATATTGCACGCATTGCAATAGTTTTATTTTGAGTTTTTACTATTTTATTGATTTGGTTGTTTCACTCGTTTGTTAGTTTGTGCAGAAATTCGTGTATGCGCAGCAAAGTTCCCAGTGATCAACTTCTTTTTGATCCCGAGATCGAAAGGACCGCGAGGAGGTTAAACAGCAAAACACGAAGAAGAGCAAACATAGCAAGAGCAAGATACAACGCAACTGCGACATCGTCACATCAACTTGAAACAATTGACGAGTCGCAAGAAGGACTTTTCTTTCACGAACTATTCGCTGAAGAGGAACAGGAAGCTATTATACAACCTACTGTTGTCAACATGGCTGCTACTGGTCCATGTGCAAATAGTCCACGACTCAACCCACAGTTCGCTAGAACTGCCGCCAACGGGCGACCGTCATAATTGAAGACCGGTATCATACAATTGATTTGTGCAAGTCCTTTCGCCGGATTGGACCACGAAGATCCGTACACACATCTTACTCGGTTCTATGAGTTAGCGGGTACAACTGGTGTAGCTCAAGCTGATGAAGAGACACTATTCAAGAGGTTGTTCCCACATTCTTTGTTATCTAAGGCATAAGATTGGTACTTGGATCAACCCGAAACAGTGATGACCGACTGGAATACCTTAGAGGAAAAACTTTTAGAAAGGTTTTACTCTCAAAACCGATTCTTTGAAGCAAAAACAGCAATAGCAGTATTCTCTCAAGGCAGTGAATCATTGAATGAAGCATGGGAAAGGTATAAAGCTATGTTGAGAAAGTGCAAAAGACACGGTTTTGCAGAAGTTGATCAAATCCACATGTTCCGTAACGGTCTCACAGCGACAAACAAGACACTCTTGGATGCCACAGCTGGTGGTTCACTTATGTCCAAGACACCTGCTGAAGCTACTCAGATAATAGAGCGAGTGGCTCTGAATGATCTTCAGGGGAATCATGATCGAACTGTCAGAGATAAGAAAGCCGAAATTCTGGAATTGAATAACAGTGATGCTCTGCTGGCCCAAAATAAGTTACTAACATCACAAGTGGAACTTTTGACAAAAAAAATGTCTAAATTACCATAACAACTCAAGGAGCTAAATGGTGTATCTAATTCTTATCAAGTTGCGAAGTGTGAGTTATGCAAGGGAGAGCATCAGACAGGATTTTTCCCGCCGGTGTTAGAAGAAGAAGTTAATTACATGAACAACAACCAAGGACAAAGGCAGAATCAATATCAGAATCCTCCGTATCAACAAGGGTATCCACCAAGGAATAACAATCAAGGTTATCAACAAAGGCCACATAATTAAGGATATCAACAACAAGCCTTTAAACCTTACACTCAACCGTCGCCACAACAACAAGGAGGACAATCTAAGTTGGAGGAGACCATGAATCAGTTCATGCAAATGTCAATAACAAATCAAAAAAATCAAGAGGCAGCTATAAAGAATTTGGAAACTCAAGTGGGCCAACTGGCTAAACAAATTGCTTCTAATCAATCAAATGCAACTTTCTCAACCAACACTCAAAAGAATCCAAAAGAGCATTGCAAAGCGGTGGTGACAAGGACTGGGCAAAAAGGAAGTAATGATGAAGTTGAAAAGAATGATGTTGAGGATGATACGGAAGAAAATGCTGAAAAACATGATGGAGAAGATGAAGAATATGAAGTCATTGATACTAATGCTGAAGAAGAAAATGTGAATAAATAAGTTAAAAAGAAAGAAAAGCTAAAAAGAATGAGTAGTAGAGAAAAGATGGCAAGCAACGTGATACCAAGTCAACATTTGCCATATCCCCATGCTCCATCAAAGAATGCGAGGCAATATGCAAGGTTTATGGAAATTTTTAAACAACTACAAATTAATATTCCATTCTCCGAAGCAATTGCTCAAATGCCAAAATATGCAAAATTCATGAAAGATATTTTGACAAAGAAGAAAAGACCGGAAGAAGAAGAAGTTGTCATACTTGATGCACAATGTAGTGCTATAATATCACGCCTTCCTCAAAAGGCAAGAGATCCTGGAAGAGTCACATTGCCGGTTACGATTGGCAATCAAAATATTGGGGATGGATTGATCGATCTAGGATCAAGTATCAATTTAATTTTTCTATCAATAGTGAAGCGGTTGGGAAATATTGAGATGAAGTCAACAAGAATGACTTTACAATTAGCAGATAAATCAACCACTCTTCCTTATGGAGTTGCACAAGACATGTTAGTGAAAGTTGACAAATTCTTGTTTCCGGTAGATTTTGTTGTGATTAACATGGAAGAAGATAAGGAGTCACCTATCATTCTTGGAAGAACATTCATGAAAACAGCCCGGATGATGATCGATATTGATGATGGTATAATGAAGTATAGAGTTCAAGATGAAGAGGTATGCTTTAATCTTTTCGATGCCATGAAGCAACCAAAAGACAAGAATGACTGTTTTCGCATGGATGTTACTGAAGAGAGTGTAGTTGAAGTGGCAAACCAAATTCATCTATCTAGCCCTCTAGAGAGATCCCTTGTTGAATCTTTCAATGTACTTACTCAAGAAGAAGAAAAAGAAATTGAGTTGTTTTTAAAGGAACTAGAGAAAGGTGGCAACACGATCACAAAGGAAGACAAGGTAAAAGATTTGGAGCTAAAACGGGGAGTTAAAGAGTCAAAGATAGAATTAAAGATACTCCCACCTCATTTGAAGTATGTCTTTCTAGATGAAGAGGGAAAGAAACCGGTCGTTATCAGTTCTAAGTTGACTACAAAAGAAGAAGCAAGACTCATTCAAACTCTCCAAAAGAATAAAGCTGCAATTGGATGGGTATTGGCGGATCTGAAAGGTATAAGTCCTGCATATTGCATGCACAAGATCATGTTAGAGGAAGAATTCAAACCGGTAGCTCAACCGCAAAGAAGACTAAATCCAACAATGAAAGAGGTAGTAAGGAAAGAGGTAATCAAACTTCTAGAAGCAGGTATGATTTACCCAATTTATGATAGTGCATGGGTCAGTCCAGTACACGTTGTACCAAAAAAGGGAGGCATGACGGTAATCCGGAATGACAAGAATGGACTTATACCAACAAGAGCTGTAACCGAGTGGAGAATGTGCATCGATTATCGTAGACTCAACAAAGCTACGAGAAAAGACCACTTCCCTCTACCATTCGTGGATCAAATGCTTGAGAGGTTATCGGGGCAGAATTACTATTGCTTCCTAGATGGGTATTCCGGATACAATCAAATTATGGTGAACCCAGAAGATCATGAGAAGACAGCTTTTACATGTCCATTTGGAATTTTCGCATATAGGAGGATGCCATTTGGATTATGTAATGCTTCAGCTACTTTCCAACGTTGTATGCAAGCCATATTCTCAAACCTCATTGAAAAAAGTATTGAGGTATTCATGGATGACTTCTCAGTATTTGGTAAAACTTTTGATACATGCTTGAATAATTTGGATGTGGCACTTGGAAGATGTATCGAGACCAATTTGATTTTGAATTGGGAGAAGTGCCATTTCATGGTAACTGAAGGGATTGTACTCGGACACAAAGTATCTTCAAGAGGACTTGAAGTGGACCAAGCCAAGGTGGAGGTAATTTTAAAACTCCCACCTCCAGTAAATGTCAAAGGAGTAAGAAGCTTTTTAGGTCATGCAGGATTCTATAGAAGATTAGTAAAAGATTTTTCAAAGATTGCCAAGCCTTTGAGTAATTTACTCAACCAAGGTACATGTTTTAATTTTGATGAATCTTGTGTACAAGCTTTCAATGACCTAAAAGAACGACTAGCTACCGCACCTGTGATCGTAGCACCCGATTGGAAAAACCATTTTGAACTTATGTTTGATGCTAGCGATTATGCCATAGGTGCGGTATTAGGCTAGCGAAAAGGAAAAATTTTTCATGTCATACACTATGCAAGTAAGGTGCTAAATGATGCTCAAGTCAATTATGCCACCACAGAAAAAGAATTATTAGCTATAATGTATGCCCTTGAAAAGTTTAAATCCTATCTCATTGGATCAAAGGTGGTGATTTACACAGACCATGCGGCCATTAAATATCTGCTTACTAAATCGGATTCGAAGCAAAGACTCATTCGTTGGGTTCTTCTTTTGCAAGAATTTGACATAGAAATCGGGGATAAAAAAAGTTCAGAAAATGTGGTAGCAGATCATTTATCCCGTTTGTTCAATGTAAATGTCACCAACCAAGAAGCTGAAATAAATGATGAGTTTCCGGATGAACAACTTTTTCAACTCCAAATAAGACCTTGGCTCGCCGATCTTGCTAATTATAAAGCAACCGGTATGATACCGGAGGACTTTGATTGGAACAAATAGAAAAAGTTATTAGCCGATGCAAAATACTATGTGTGGGACGACCCATAGTTGTTCAAGATAGGTAAGGATGGCATTTTAAGATGTGTTACTGAAGAAGAAGCCCAACAAATCTTGTGGCACTGTCATAATTCATCTAGTGGTGGGCATTTCAACGGATAGAGGACGGCAACAAAAGTTCTACAATCCGGGTCATAATTCATCTGGTGTTTTTCTGGGCATTTGAACATGATTTGTTAAAGTTGGTAATTTGTTCCTAGTGAAGCATGACAAATGATTTTATAATTGATTTATTTTGAATTATGACATCCTTGTTTCATGTTACTCTAAATATTATATTAATTTCCGCGGGGGTTTAGAAGGGTGTTACACCTGTGACCAAGGGAACCTAAATAGAAAGATTACACTCCAATACACCATACTTATTTAAACACCCAAACTAAGAACAATATTTGATATTAGTTAAAAGCTTTGATCAAGAACAATACTCAACTCTCTTGCTTAAAAGCTTCAAGAGTGAGAACACAGATCCACCTCAATGTATCAGAAGATACATGAGTGACACAAAAGAAAAAAACACACGAAGAACTTGAAGAACTCCCAAAAAAGCGACCTTTATTGCACCGACGGTTTCCCTTGTGTGAATGCTTGGCAAACTAGGTTTCCCAAGTTGCTTTTTATAGATACTTGCAGAAAGGGCTTCGACTTCAAACTATTAGAAACAAATTAGAAACAAATAAAATAAAAGAAATTATTAGTTTTTCAAAAGAAATCTCAAAGATTCTTTTTCTAAAAATAGAGACTGATCTACATTTGTCCTAATCATCCCTTAATTGCTTGCGCCTGTAATGATTATCTGAATATTCTAAATTCTCATATTTTTCAATCAAATCTTTCAAGGTTTATAAACCATTTTGAACTGTCCGAATGTTCGGGTGTAGGATGTCATAACATCTTGCAGAATATCAGTGAAAACACATAACAACTGAACCTGTTATGACAGCAGAACAAGATATTTCAACATCTTGCTCAACATCAGTTAAGAACCATATTTTAGCAAAACTATTCCAATTACAAAAACCATGGAACTAACATCTTGGAAGAACTAAAAATAGAATGGTGTTAAAAAATATAATGCAGAAGGAGAATATTGAGTCATGGCTTCAACCACTTGACAACTTATATGGCTAAAAGCAAAAACTTAATGAACTAAGGTTTGGAAATGTTTTACATGACACTCATTTATGATAATCAGACTGCTCTACGATATCGCCTCAAATCCAATTTTCCATGAGATTCCCAAACACGATAAGATTGTCACTTTCTTAGCGAAAAGATATTATTGCAAATTGTTGTACCCCTAAATTTTCCCTCTTGATTTCAACCCTAATTGGCTTATTGCTTCACATTCATCTGCATCAATCCATTAGGTCATAACTTCACAATCGTGCATAACTTTGGCTTCAAAGGTGTGGGATCACATATTTCTTGTGATTTCGGTTTTCCTCAATAAAAGGGAGAGACTTGTCCCTCAAAGGATTGATTCATCATCATCACGATCTTATTCAATAAAGAAGATGGATCACCATCTTCTTCAAGATTTCATCAACGCTAGGGTTTCATCAATGGTTCATTAGGAGATTTAGTGGAATTAGGGTTTTGATTCCTATCAACACATCAAGTAATCATTGGTTGGATTTAGGTTTTTCAAGCATCTTAAGATTTTCATTGTTCAAGTTAATTTCTCATCAAGACATTGTGGTTAGAGGTTTAGCATTCATTAGATGAAATCAGGAATTAGGGTTTTGAATTGGGTATCAAAGTTCAAGGTGAAATTATGGTACAACAGACTCAGATGTCCTATAAGGATGTTGAGACATCTGATCTGACATTAATAACACAGGCAAGAAAATAACAATACTGAAAAGATAAAAACACACAGAATTATTGACCCAGTTCCGTGACAAACACACCTACTCTGGGGGATTGTTTTCTACGTTATAAGAGAGTTATAAATACAGTAGAGGTGATCCTATGAGGAGAGATTCTAAGGTCGATTAAGGAAGCGTGAAATTTGTTGGATAGGAATGCCTACTACCGCGATTGTTTTAAACGAAGTTGAGTAGAACATGTTGTTGATGAATAAGCGGAGGAGATGTTTGGTAATAAAGATGATTTGAGTGCCGATGGATCTTAGTGAGGATTGAATTAGTAGTAAAGGTGAATTAAACTTTAGAACAGTTGAAGTCATATTTGTGATGCGTCACTGATGGGTTTGAGTGGTGTATTGATGCAAGGTCAGCAAGTAGTAGCTTATGCGTCGAGACAACTCAAAGTGCATGAAAGGAATTTTCTGAATCATGATTTAGAGTTGGCAGCCGTGGTTTTGTTTTGAAGTTGCGGTGACATTATTTGTCTGATTCGAGATTCGAAGTGTTTAGTGATCATAAGGCTATGAGGTACCTCTTTGATCAGAAAGGGCTTAATATGAGGCAACGAAGATGGTTAGAGTTTTTGTTAGATTATGATTTTAAACTGAATTACCATTCGAGTACAGCGAACATAGTTGCTGATGCGTTAAGCAGGAAGTCCTTACACATGCCTATGCTAATGGTGCGAGAATTGGATTTGATTGAACAATTCCGAGATTTTAGTTGGTATGCAAAGGTACTCCTAATAGTGTTAGATTGGGTATGCTAAAGCTGACTAGTGGTATTCTTGACGAGATTAGAGGAGGTCAGACAACTGATGTTGAGTCGATCGATAAGTTGACTTTGAATTACCGAGGTAAAGGCGGTGAATTCAGAATCGACGAGCATAGTATAATGTGGGTTGGTGATCGGGTTTGTGTTCCTGATGTTTTTGGAGCTTTGAAAGAATATTTTAGAAGAAGACATCACAGTGAATTATTGGACTATGACGATGTGAATGAGTTTGAGTGAAAACTCAGAAAGGACACTATTATGTAGTAACGACAGTTTATGCTTAAATATGGTTGTCGGCTATCTATTGACAAATTGAGGACTTGATCACCCTTAATATATTGTTGATAGTAGACGCAATCATATGGATGGGATGAAATTGTTTGTTACCTTAATGGTATGAGATGTGGTGAATGCTAAGCCGTGAGAATAATCACTCACCATGTTGTGTGAGCATATGAAGAAGTGAATATGAAAGGGTGCAACATATAGGACAGTGACTTAAGACGGGTAATCGAAGTCGCACAGTGAAAGTGTGATGTAGAGTGGTGTTATGAGTACTACCCGTGGGCAGTGAGGAATTAAAATGTCAGGAGCCAACGTAGAGAGCATGTATTAATCTATGTGTTAGATTTCGGATCTAGTGGATGTAAGGGTGTCGTACCAGAGACTGAGAACCCTTTTGAATAATTGTCGAGATGATGGATATGTTATTGTGGTTGTACGTAGTTAACGAGTATGTATTCGACGAAGTTAAGATGGCGAGTTGATACTATATGATGCTATAATAATCTTGTGCCGTTGTAAGGTGTTATGTAGATTTCCAAATATAATGAGGAATTATACTCTAGGAAGGACAAAGTTGATCTGATTCTTAGTAGAGAGCGGGACTCAGTTGAGCTATTTTGTAAGCAATGGTATATTGAGGCTGATGAGTGTAATTATAACTACTTGTGTGTACTCGTTCCGATGGTGGGAATGTTTTAATAGATGTAGTAACTCAGGAATTTGTTTTGAGTACGTGTAAGTATTGCTAAGTGGTAAATTAGTACCATGTATGGTAAAGGAGGATTTTAAACGAATGAGTAAAGAGAATCGAAACTGGGTAAAACTAAGTAAATCTAGCTGGTGATGATGATTGTAATGAGTAGATCAGAGTAGCGCAGCAAAAGCGGAATGTAACGTGTTGGATAATTGCTGGTGTGACTTAAGAGGAGTCAGAAAGTTGAAGTTCAATGATATAGGAATATTATTATTGAGTGTCTTGAAGGAAGCGGTTGGTGAAAAGTGTAAGTATTACTTTATCGCTCTAATGGAAAGGTGTGTCTAAGGTTGGTACGTTCGGTGGATGGAATCCATTACTGCAGTGTTGATCAGTTGTGATCATACCATGGATTGTGTAATTATATTATTCAATTATTGAGCGTATTGTATGGGTCGCACCTCGACGTTTCATTGTCGTTAACCTTTGGAGTTATAGAGAGTGGTACACATTTGGGGTGGTCGAATGCGATGTGAGAGCTGAGATTGAACGCATGAAACATGCTTCTGATGGTTATGTCGGATGAATCTTGAGGATCGACTAGGAAAATGTTACCTGGGAACTGGAGAGTCAGATGAAGGACTCCTATCCGGAACTTTTCACTTGAAGTATGTTTTCGAGGACGAAAACTCTTTTAGTGGGGAAGAGTTGTAACGCCCCATATTTTCTAATTTTAATTTAATCGGAAATTAAATTATTATTTAGAATTATTTAGTATTTTCGTTGAATTAATTGGAAGAATTGTGGAATATTAGTCTTTGGGCCAAGTGTGGTATTTCGCAACCCTTTGGCAGCCTTCACAAACCATGCCATAACTTTCTGCTTGTAACTCAAAATCAGGTAATTCTTGAAGATTTAGATTCTATACGAAATTTCCTTTGATTTGATATATTAAATCGTGTCAGGGAGGTTCTCGATGAGGGAGATAAACGAGTTTGAAGATTGGAGATTCTTGTTGAATTTGAAGAAAAAAGGGCTTACGGGTTGAATGGAGAAGAATGGGAAAAGTTCAGATTCTTGACTAAGGCAAGGGGGATTCTTCCTATTACTAAGTATTATGTGATTCTAGGTGATAGGATTGATTATTTTGTGGTTTGATTCAATTATGATGCTTTGGATTGAAATGTTAGGTTTTGATGAATTGATGAATAGTTTTGATGTTAGATGACCTCTAAAATGTGTTATAATTGTAGTATATCATGTTACTTGATGATGTTTTGATGTGGGAATTATTATGGTGTGATTGAACTGAAATTGAGAGAGGAAGGATGTCAGAATCGCAACAAAATTCTGTATAAAACGCAACATGCGTCGACCTGAGTGTCAGTTGCGTCGACACATTCAGGAATTTGCGTCGACCTATAGTGTCAGCATGCGCTCACTCAAGAGTGGTAGGAGTTCTATGCGTCAACCTGAAGGAGGCTATGCGTCGACGCACAGTATGCATTTTTTTGAAAATCTTTTGAAGGTCATAACTTTTGATCCGTTTGTCCGATTTATGTGCCGTTTTGGGCGTTGCGAAGCTAATTAGATGTTTTATTTGATAAAGTAATAAAATTGGCAGTGGCCGACTTTATTTTAAAACTCGATTCAGTTGTTTTGGTGGATTGAGACATTGTGTATATTTGTGTTTATATATAGGATAATGTGTTTATGTGATAAATATATGTTATGCGGTTGTGAATAGTATTAATTGTGAACGACTATTCGATGCATGTATTTGTGTTGCTGAGTTGAGTATGATATCCATTGAGGAATGTTGGTATATAACATGTCGTAGATGATACATGTATTCGTAGTTATACTTTTGGATCATTTTGGTGATTTATTGCATTGTGTGCAATGATGATAGATGTAACAATGTATGACTGTGGTGAATGATTGATGACTTTTGAACATTAATATGTTGTGAATATTAATATGTTGATTGTGATGAATATGTGTAAATGAGTGAATGATGCTTAGACATGTGCATACTTACGATGTTGATGTGATGAGATGAAATGAGACGATGTTAAGCATCGTATTGATGATGATATAAGTATGTGATATGTGTGCATTCATTCATGAATCATTTGCATTGATGATATATCCCGATGATGAGTGGATTTTGTAGGACATAATTCCCATTGTGTGGAATTTGTGTCGGTGGACTGTATCTCGATGATGAGTAGATCAGTTGGATGGGTTCAGCCCATAATTGGTATCACATGCATAGTGTCAGTTGAATCATATGCATTTGTCATAACATGATTGGATGAAATCCAGTGTTATGCCTTGGTGTTATTATGTGATTGATGATGTTTGATAAACTAGATATTGGAATGTATGTATGATTGGGTGAATTATAAGCTATGTTATTTTGTTGCTGAAAATTATATAATGCTTATTAATTGTGAATGAAACTCACCCTTACTTTTGAACATTTTCAGATTGAAGAGTAGTGGCTTACGACTTGGTGAGAATTAGCTCATGAGTAAGTGCATTTAGTTTAGCGTCAGGTGTCATGCTCTGATATTGTAACACGGGGAATGCGATTCTTGATGTTTATGTCTTATGACATTTAATTTTTTATTTTTGTTTTGAAGGATATAGTTTCAAAGATGTTGAACTTATCCGTATGACTATTTTCCGCTGTGTTAACATGAGTTACTATGAGTTATGATGAAATTCTTAGTGTTGCATGATAATGACGTATGAGGTTTATTTATTTAAAAATTAATTGTGATACCCTTGTATTTTATATTTACTCTGAATTATTCTTTTAATTGTCGTGGGGTTAGAAGGGTGTTACAACCACCACAAACCGGGTGGTTCATCGACCAACACAACCCTTATAATTTACATGGTGGCTGGCTTGGATTTCTAGGCTACAATGCTTCTATTTATAACCTATTACCCAACTGGAATTGGGCTTGTAATTACAACAAATATGATGTAAAAAATCTCCAAAAAGATTCTCCTACAAAATAGGTCTTCAATCAAATCTTCCTAATAAATCTCCCTAATTAGAAAGTCTTCAATCAAACATATTCTAATTTGATTCTTCAAGATTCTTCTTTGCGCCACATATGATTGCATAATATTGGTTAGTAATATGATGCAGCTGTCAATTACTTGATTCTTAAGTAACTGATAGATAAGCCCTGGCGTGATGTCGAATGGAACATGTTTCGACATCTTCTTTGACATGTTACTTCCATATGTTGAAACTCTTCAACACAACATGTTCTTCTGTCAAGTAGATCTTCAACCTGTTTTCTCTTACAAGTATAATTCCTACTCAACTAATTACTGCTATATTAGTTTTACTAATTACTCCTATATTGGAGTCCCAACCCCAATGTTCTCTCTCTCTTTTAAGGATCCCATTGATAACACATAGTTTCTACCCCTTAAAAGATGCTCTCCAGAGATAACATAAATAACCACTTCTCCCCCTTTTTAGCCAGAAAAAGGCAAAGGCTATTAAGAAGAAGAACTCACTATAGCACGGTAACCATAACACCACATGTTAGACGATAGGGATGGTATAGAGGGGGGTGAATAGACCACCTTTTCTGACTTAAGAAAAATTTAGCTTTTGAAACGTGATTCCCTGGATTCAAACTTATCGTCTTGAACGATCAAGTTATCGGGGACCGGATATGTGCAATAACCGAAACGGATGAAAATGGTGAATTTTAATTACTCGCTTCAACGAAATCATTAATTGGCTAGCATACACACTTAAATGAGTCTTACTCGCAATGAACTGTTTAACTCAAAAATTGACCAAAAATTGATTATGTAATTTTATCAAACACTTGGTGAGCGATTTTCACCAAGCTTCAATTTTTGCTCAACTATGAGTTTTTACCGAAAACGAATATAGAAAAGATAAAACTAAAGACGATAAAGAACACGATATTTGTTTAGGCAGTTCCTCTATCGTCCTCGCAGGAGTACGTCTGCCCCTAATTTCAAATGAAATTAGGAAAGTTTTATTTGATTGCAAAATGTTTAACAAGGAAAGAGTTTACCAATCACCGACTACACACATGCAGTAAAATTGAATACAATTCTTTCCTCCCCTTGATTCAAGTAGAACCAAGTCAATGTCGATGATCTTCACCGATCAAGACCCCGATCCTTCCTTTTCAATCCAGCGGTTGTAGCAAATTTGATGAGCGAATCTACAATCCCTCAATTCCTTATGCTCGGCTGAATTGAATCCAAAGCGAAGCGATCGTCAAAAACCTTCAAATCAAACCCTTGATGTAGAAGGAAAAACCCTAAGGTTTTATACAAGAAACACCCTCAACAATCTTAACTCGAACAAGACAATAGTCTACCATCGAACCTTATCAATGCACGTTCCTTACTTCGATCGAAAAAGATTATTATGTGTGATTTTCGATCAATAAGAAAAAGGTTGAAGATGAGAAGAAGCTTGAGTATATCTTTCACGTTTCTTGTTATTTTGCTTGAGAATGATCAAAGACAATATATACCACACCCTTTTCATTAGCCACTTAAAATCAGCAAAAAACTAGTAATTTTAGCGATAGGTCGACCTGTCCATCTGTGTAGGTCGACCTATTGCAATCCTGCACTTGTTTTGGAAGCAAACGTGACACATGCATCGACCTGTAGGGTCGGCGTGTGCATACCCGAGATTTCCCCAAAGTTCCATGCGTCGACCTGTAGGGTCGGCGTGCGCATTCCCGAGATTTCCTCAAAGTGCCATGCGTCGACCTGAACAGGCAATGCATCGACGCATTCTGCCTTAACATAGAATTTTTCTCAAGTACACCAATAGGTCGACCTGTAGCAATAGTGCGTCGACCTGTTGACTAAATTTTGCCAAAAATGCGTTTCCTTAATGCATCCACTTGATTCCTTTGTTTCCACATTAAGTTGGTCAAGTTCACAATGTTTTGACATCATGAAAATACACATTTTCCCTCACACCACAGACAAAAACTTCACATAGAAGGAGAAAAATCTGAAGTCATGGTGCACATGAAGAAAAAATACCGAATACTCCCCCTCAAATTGAGAACTATGCCACGACTCAGATAGACACAACATCTCTTTCAGAGAATAAGAGGAAACTTAAAGAAAATACAAACAACCACTTGAACTATCCATTCACAGACATAGAGAAACCAGACCTCTATATTGGATAACTTAGAACATAAGACACAATCGTGTTCATAACTCAAAACACAAGACACAAAAGAAAATATTTGCAGAAAGAAGGAAAACTACAAATAAGTACAAACCTTGAATAGGACAACCTATTTAACAGCTTTGCAAAACAACTGCAAAAATATGACCTGAGACTTAGCAATGTCTGAACAATACCCTTTTTCCCTATGTTTTCCACAAGTTGACAAAAATAACCTTCATAAAACCAACCTCAAGACCGCACCCATATCCGAGCGAAGGACATGAGAACACACAAACAAAGACACGTAATGTGAAGAAGAAAAAGAAACAGAAAGACTCTAAATACCTAAGCAAAAATAACGCACCTAGACTGTAACACATGTCTTGGTTAAGAAACGCTACTTAAAAAAAACGCATCAGGTAAGGTTGTGCACCGGATAGAAGAAGTAAGTTCATCAGAACCGGATTTTTCTGGAAATGACAATTTCCAAAACATGCAAGGAAGTCATAACACGTAATACACACCATCAATACACGTCTTAGATAAAACATTTAAGAATAATCCCTGCTGGTATTCTAGGATAAACCATGTTTTGAGATATGTCCTAACTTCAAGTTCGACATTGTCCTACAACTTAAGTAGATTAGTCTTTAAAAGACTCTTCCATAAGATTAGAAGCAGTAGTGCACTTTCTTTGCTGGACTTCAGCCCTCAGGTTTTGCAGAGAAAAATAAATTCTCCCAGACACAACATAATCTCCCAAAGTCCAACTTGAGAGACCTGAGACCAAATGATTAAATCAGTCACCTTCATATGATTCAACCATTTATGCCCTGTCAAGCATACTAAAATGTCACAACATGTTTGTCTGACATTTTACTTCCCCGATTGTACTACTACAGCTCCAATCCATGAATAGGTCCAATACTTCTCTTGTTATGGACAATAATGCTTCAGTTAAAGATGAACCTTGAAGCACAGGATGAAGAATCCTAAGGGACTTCATCTTCCTGCAGTGTATGGTTAACACTACTACATACTCCTGGTTGGACATACCAGCCGAGTATGACTTCATACTGTAAAATCAGTCCTGACTTTTATTGGAAATTATGAACAATAATTGTCATGGGTGTTGTTCCAATATGAAAAAGTTAAAGAGGATAAAAGTAACCACATACAAAAGTGGAAATTGACTTCAAATCTGTCTGAAGGAATTTTAGTCAGTTTTTTCACTATACATCCACCAGTGGAACTTGCCTCTAAAAACTGTCTGAACGAATTTTGGTCAGTTTTTGCACTAACTTCCACCCGTGGAAGAGCAGTTAAATTTGTGTAAGGTTACTTAAAGTTAGAATTTCAAAAATATAAATCCTCTTCACTATTCCAGACATCTTTTACAGATCCAGAACCAACAGCTCCTTGAGAGAGAGTTATCAAGTACCCTGAGCTTTCCACATAAGCAAGGAAACACTTGACTTGGAATTTTTCACATATTTCAAACCAAATGCTATTAGCTTCCTTGTTGCACAAGTTTCAGATTGCCACTTTCTGTCACTTGTAGAAAAAAAACTAACTCCTTGAAGAGAAAGTTGATCAGATCCCCTATCTGATGTTGAACTCCTAGCAACTTCTGGATAAAATTGTTGTTGGGAGTATTGCCTTTCCATACACCCTTGTGGATAGGGCCAGATGCTCCATATATTGCTCCATATCTAAAACTTGATAGTTCAGAATGCAAAAATGCAGAAACCTTCAGCTAAATACTTCATCTCCCATTTGTATTCACCTTTAGTTCTATGCAAAACCTCCTTCAAGGATTTTCTTCTGCGTACATGTGGCTCAGGCTGTTTATTCTCCATGATAAGAGTCATGACAGCCTCCTTCATCACAAATAACTCCAGAATTGGTAAGTGGCTTGACCTTGTGCTTCATTCTGGACAAACTGGGCTTACTTTACTGAAGAGGTAATTACCTTAGATGATGTCTTAACATCAGATTCGACATCTACCTTTTACACACAGATTCAACAACTATTGTTTCTGGAGGGACCCCCATAGTAATCTAGGTATAACTCCTGCTGGGGATACAAGGAGGTTCTTTACCAACTAATCATCCTTCATGATCAGACATCATGCAGTGACATACATGATACACACCTTAGGAACTTATGTAAGACCTCCTGTCTGACATTGAGGTATAAGGAGCTAATCTTCTGCACCTAAAGAGGAGATTCCCTCTAACAGGTATTTGGAGCAGAAAACAATAAGCAAGTGGTAAAGTTAGCACTATACCATAACCATATCTGCTTCTTCAAGACTCATTAATGCACTTCAGCCATTTGTGCATCACTAACTTTTCCAATATGTGAAGACACCACATAGTTGGACTCTGAACTTGAGAGGGGCCTCCCTTAAGTATTCATACCTTGCCCTTGATGTGGTGTGTTCAGCTCCCTTTCCTCAAGTTAATACTGAAGAATCAGTCCAATAGATTGGATGATACTTCCAAAGTGCAGATAGTTGTCAACCATTGAGCTTAGGTTGATTTTCCTTTCATTATCCGTCCTTGGATAACTTCTGCCTTTAGTCCTTTTCTCTGAATTTTTGATTCCTTTGGTAAGAAAAACCAAATAGATGTCAGAGATAATGTTCTTGACGTTAGTATATAATTTGTACAAGAAGAACCATGTTGAAATGTCCTTCAAATACAACAACATGCTAAGCTTCTTCACTCCTACTTCATTTGATCAAAAATAAACCAACCCAAGAAGTATCCCATATGTTTCTCGTGTCCTGATCAACATATTCATATAAGACAAGTTTCTAGCATTGAAAATTCGTAGATCCAGATGCCTCGTCTTCCATATCAGGAGTAGGTTCCAAACATATGCGATCAATACACCTTTGTTCAGCCCCCAAAGCATATGTTTTGCAATCTCTTTAACCAGCAAAATTCTGCATAATTTGCTGATATGATGTCTCAACATTTTGTAGAACATCATTCAAGAACTGAACCAAGAGACCCTTCAACAAAAACCTGTGGTTGGCCTTCCAAAGAAGAGAGAAAAAATAAATTGCTTTCTTATGATCTCCTATCAATGAACTTATTAAAAATTCCTTTATGAGTGGACCTGAGACAAACCTCAAGTTCCTTTGGCTAATTTAATAAGTTAATCGGCATAATCCTCAATGTATCACACCATAGGATACATCATCAAAGGATACACCAGAAGTTTTCCATCAGACGCAGCGGAATAGTAAAAAAAATCCTCCACCAAGCTTTAGGCACAACATGAGTCTCTACTTTCCTGACAGCTTCAAGACAAGGTCACCACACACCTTGTCACGAATAGTCCATCCTCCACTTCTACGGACCATTCTTAAACATATGACTTACCAAGTCCATACAACTTTTCAGTAAAACTATATTTCTTGCTAATGGACTAGAAAGTATCTTCCCAGGATCTCATCCAAAGATAAAATAGGATGCCTGCTCTGATACCAATTGAAATTCTGGTACAGCAGACTCAGATGTCCTATAAGGATGTTGAGACATCTGATCTAACATTAATAACACAGGCAAGAAAATAACAGTACTGAAAAGATAATAACACACAGAATTGTTGACCTAGTTGGGGACAAACACTCCTACTATGGGGCACCAAGCCAGGAATGAAGTCCACTATCAGCAGTATTAATTGGAAGCTAAACAGTCCCAGTTTACAACTTCTCACTTAATCCCTACCCAATGACCCTTCTACCTAGATCCTATCTAGATATGGAATATCCTCATCCAACTTCCTATCACCATATTGATGTTGTACAGTTCTCTAGTCCTAGGAGCTGTAACAACGACCTAATCACCAACGACTCTTCAAACACCTGAAAAGTAGAAGACACACTTCCATGATGAGGAGACACACTCCTATGCTGGGAAGGAAGCCGCACTTCCCTCCATACTCAGTCTTGACTCTAGACTAAGAACATCATCTTCGAGTTTCTTAAAAGCTTCCTCCAAGAATAATACTCAACTCATTACCTACAGGCTTCTGAGTGAGAACACGATGACCATCCCACAAACCGGGTGGTTCATCGACCAACACAACCCTTATAATTTACATGGTGGCTGGCTTGGATTTCTATGTTACAATGCTTCTATTTATAACCTATTACCCAACTGGAATTGGGCTTCTAATTACAACAAATATGCTGTAACAAATCTACAAAAGATTCTCCTACAAAATAGGTCTTAAATTAAATCTTCCTAATAAATCTCCCAAATTAGAAAGTCTTCAATCAAACATATTCTAATTTGATTCTTCCAGATTCTTATTTGCGCCACATATGATTGCATAATATTGGTTAGTAATATGTTGCAACTGTCAATTACTTGAGTATGAAGTAACTGATAGATAAGCCTTGGCGCGATGTCGAATGGAACATGTTTTGACATCTTCTTTGACATGTTGCTTCCAGATGTTGAAACACTTCAACACAACATGTTCTTCTGTCAAGTAGATCTTCAACCTATTTTCTCTTACAAGTATAATTCCTACTCAACTAATTACTGCTATATTAGTTTTACTAAACATAATGCCAATTCAGATAATAGAGAACTAACGCAAGGGATCATCAAAATCATCATTTTATGGTCCTAAATAGGTTTCAATGTTAAGGATTGCTCCATGAGCTTAGGGTTTCATTTGGTTTGAAGTTACTTGATTCAACTGAAGAGTCAACAAAATTCCCAAAAGTCAAAATTTGACTTTTGAATTTTTTGGTCAACTATGGACTTCTTAAGTCATATTTCAAGAAAATATGGAGGTGGGGAGAGTTTGATCAAGCAAAAACATGGAATTCAAGGTAACTTGCAAAGTGGGCAAAATTGATGGAATTGAAAAATATTCTAAGTACCAAAATTTCATGTTCATGAAAGTGACTTGGGGTCTACATTCAAAGATGTTTTTTGATACAACAAGTTGATAGAAAATTTGGGGCAAGAAGCTTTCTCTAAAGGTTTAAAATTGTTTGATAAAGTTGAGGTTTCAAGAAGAAAAACACTTGGAAAATTTATAAGTGTTGAACCCTTTCCAAGTGCATGACTTTATGGACAATTTGTGATCAACTCAAGTAACCATTTTTATGCCTAAGGGATACATTTCAAGATCACATGACATACAACATTTTAGTGAAATAATTGAGTCCAAAATCATTACACATTTGATTTTTGGATCATGACAAAATGGGGTCTCAAAGTTGTGAAAATGGCCAAAACACTTAGAAAATTTTCTAAGTGTTTTTCAGTCTCAAAATTCAATTTTGATGGTCTGTTTTATGCATGATGCAAGTTTATTCTCTTCAAGTGTTAATCATCAAAGTTATAGAGCATCATGCCACCTTTCCATAGATACCAAGAGCAAAAATTTTGGTTGCTTGAGCATGAAGTTTTGAAGAAGGGAAGTAGCCATGTTGGGACTGCATTATAGGCCAAGTTAGAGGTCCAAAACTTATGTCCAACCAAGATCAAACTTCATTATCCACCAAGTGATCCTCTAGAGCTTAGTTGTTGCAAATGTTTTCCATGTTAAACTTTACTTTGTACAAGGATCCTTGCATTATGAAGCAACTGGAAAACTCATCGAAACAAAACAATGAAGTCGTCATCGAACATCTATTTATCCTATGCTAAGGAATGGAAAATATCGAAGAAAACCAAACAAACAAGCACAGGTCTCAGAAAACAGGTAAGGGAGTCGGTTACGTGAGGGGAAGGTACTAGCACCCCTCACGCCTGTGGTACTCCACAGTATCCACTTTTGCTAATTTCTAATATAAGGTGCGTGGGTGTGTACGTCATGCAATGTGCTACGAGAAACATGCAATGGAAGGATATACAAGATAACAGGAAACATGCAGATAGTAGGCAAACCAGATAAAGGAAGAAATCTAACAAAACAAAAAAAAAGAAAAGTTCGCTCGCTAGGGTGTTCGTACCCTGTGCCTACGTACCTCCAATGTGCAGTGGAGAAATCAGAGCGTCGTAGTTCGGCCCAAAAGTTTTTGATTCTATCTCGATTCGCGTCTCCTAGAGAAACGGAACCGAGAACCCTAAGGGAGCATGCAAACAAGGACCGTCACAAAGACCCTAGCAAACATGGCATGTGAACAGACATCACAGATAATACCAAGCGAACAGGCATCGCAAAGATATCATACGAACAGGCATCGCAGATAGAAAACAGACATGTAACAGGCATACACGAATGTGAGTGTGTGAACAGGCATCACAAGTGATAATGCGAACAGGCATCGCAAACAACATGTAACAGGCATACATGTCAAATATGAACAAGTATCACAAATAAAAATGCGAACATGCATCGCAAACAACATGTAACAGGCATACACGTCAAATGCGAACAAGTATCACAAATAAAAATGCAAACAGGCATCGCAAACAACATGTAACAAGCATACATGTGCAGGTGTGTGAACAAGCATCACAAAGATATCATACGAACAGGCATCGCAGATAAGAAGGTAGTGAACAAGCATCATAAAGATATCATACTAACAAGCATAGCAGATACAAAGATAGTGAACAAGCATCACAAAGATATCATATTAACAGGCATAACAGATACAAGGATAGTGAACAAACATCAGAAAGATATGGTCTACGATCGAGCTCCGCTCGATAATCAGACAAGCTACCGAAGTAGAGATCAAACAAATGCTTAACAATGGCACACAAACGAGCTCTGCTCGTAAAGCAAACAAACTACTGGCACTGGCCAAGTAGTAGAAAAGCGGTCCCGCCATAGCCAAGGGGAGCGAATCACCCGAGTCAACCAAGCATTAGACCTCGCGAAAATGATCGGGCCATAGACAAGAGGAGCGGGTCCCTCTCAGCAACCAAGCCGTCACGGATCTGAAAGGAAAACGGTGCGTGCGTACACCGAGCATCAACGTCGAGCGACGCGAGCTATAAGAAATGCGGGGGTCCAATTGCATGAACCCTTTTCCTGACATACTCGATAACAAGATCTTGTGCTGGTTCAGAAGCAAGCAACGCGTGGCGTGCGCTTACTGAACGGACTCGATGAGACTGGGCGGGGGTTGATTGCTAACCCTTTCCGCGTGCCTTCCATGAGGACTTAACGGAGTGCCATATAGAACTTATTGCACCGTGACTACCTGCCGCATAGCACAAATGTAAACACACCAATAAAAACAGAGCCTCTTTCGAGGGCTTGGCCAGATGAATGCCTAGGTCCTACTTCTCATGGCAAATATGATGCTGCATACCTACCCTACTTCTCATGGCAAGATATGGTGCGCGAAAGAGTAAAAGAGACAAGGGGACAATACCGAACGGATAGCAAATCCGCAGTGAGCTAGCAACGCAAGCGGAACTAAGAAACTTCACGTAATCTAACATCCATCAAAGTCGGGTATCCAGCATAAGCGCCAAAGCGATGCGGTGTGAAAATAAATCACAACCACTATGTGGGGCGTATCAAACACAACCACATAAGCAACCTACAAGAAATACAATCCAGATAGTACAGGAATATACATCTCAATGAATGAGAGACCAAGTGAATCGATCGGAAATATGTTCGTGTCCCACAAATAAAGTGGAACACGACGCAAATCAAATCGCACTCAAAGTGAATTCGTGTCCCACAAATAAAGTGGAACACGAAGCAAATTGAATCACAATCGAAGTTATCTCAACGTACCTCTCACATCTCAACAATCAAGTCAGTAATAACAAGGCAAGCGCTCACCGCCATAGAAAATACTAGCAATTAAGTTCTAAGTAAATTCTAAAATAAAATCTAACAAGTAAGAGATATTACATATTTTTAATTATTTTTATCATGCACATTCTAACAAAAAGAAAATGATTTTTATGTCTTTTTCTTACCTAAAAGAAATAGGAAGTAAACTAGTGAAAACGATTAAATCTAATGTGAATTAATAATGGATCCAGGGGGTTTAATTGGAAATCAGTGGTGCAAACAGAAAATAGGGCGCAGGGCTTAGGAGAGATAGGCCCATCAGAGTTTTTGTCATAGTTTTCAGTCAAAAAAATGGAACATTGGACCAAGGGGGTGTAGATCCAGTATTTCGCGCACAAGGGCCCAAGGACCTTTTTTTTTTTATTTCAACTTATTCAACCAGAAATGATAATGATGGGCTTAGGGGGGCGAAGCATTGCCAAATCGTGGCCCAACATCTTCTGTTTCAGATTTTATTATTCAATCTCAAATTCTAACCTAATCAAATTTAATCAACTTTCACAATTCAATTAATGTCTGTCTAATCATTATATTACCTAGAGTTTTTTTGACAAAATATTACCTATAGTTTTATATCATCAATTTTGTAATATCCAATTAAAACCTTACCCTAATCAATTCAAAAAAGACATAATTAAAAAGAGGGATTAGGTTAAAATTACATGTGACCATTGAAGTTCTAAAGAACTCAACTTTCATCCTCTCTCTCTGCGCGACGGCGGCCGGAACTTCCTCAACCTTCTCCAATCGATACAACGGCGGAGATTCTCACCCCTCTTCAGAACGAGCAAACGGCGACGGAATACCTTCGTCTCCGATGACGTCTCTTCCTCCGTGGACCAAACAAAATAAACTCCGCTCGCTCTCTTCTCTTCTTCTTGTGAGTGGCGACGCGACAACGGAGATTATGAGTTCTTCTTGTTCTTGCAAGATCCGTGAAGTTTTGATGATGACGAACGTGGTGGATTGAAAAGAAGAAGATTCGATTACGGTTACGTTTTCTGAGTTTTCATTATATGATGAAGAAGATATCGGAGCCGTGATGAGGATGACGAAGGTGCTTTGATCGAAGCCTGTTGAAGAGCGAATCACGATGTCGAAGATTCTTGGAGAAGGTTCAGTGATGGTTTTGTGAGTAGTGATTGAAGATTTTCGGTTGTGAAGAAGATTATGGTGATTCAATGATGATGAAGATGATGAAGAAGGTGAAGTTTGTTACAGACTTCGTTATATTTTTTTCGGTTACATTTTTCTATTCTGAATTTCTGGTGAAGATTGAACTAATTTTGTGAATCTCTTACCAGGTTTCGAAATCCAAGGATGATTATGATGATGAATTTCGTTGTTGTGGCAGATGATGAAGTTTGAAGAGCGTTATGAGTTCTTTTTCCGAATCAAGATGAAGAAGCAATCGAAAATTTTTGGTACGAGTGTCAAGAATTCAAGAGCGATGAAGGTTTTTGGAGATTTTCTTTGGTGAAATGATGAATCCGATAGAGAGATATTTTCGGTTAGGTGTTTCTTACTTTTCTGTGATGGATTTTCTTCTCATTTTGAGTTTCTGTTATCTCAGTTTTTGTGTTATCCCCTTGGTTCTGATTCCTTCTTTTGTTAATTGCAGAAAGTTTATTGATGCAGGTTGTTAGTTTTTGATTTGAATCGGGTTTATTTTGGTATGCAGGGCTGGTTTTGGATTGTATTGTGTTGAACCGGCTTTGATGCAGTTTGACGCTGCGGTTCGATTTAGTTGTGCAGGCTTTACGGTTCTGTTCAGTTATTTTTGTGTTGCAGGGGCGGTTTTTGCAGCTTGTGGACATGGTCTGGAAGCTTGAAGGAAGAATTTCAAAAAGGAGCTAAGGAATTATTGGAACAAAGCAAATGGAATCAATTTGAATCAAGTTTTGGCGACTATTTGGATATGCTTTTAGGATCATGGTTTAAGGTTTATATTTGTATGAATTTCTTGTAGGATTTTGTCCAAATTTGGGATTTGTAATGGATTTTGTAATGGTTTTGTAATCTTGAATCTCTTTTTGAACTTCCAAATTTTCTTGACAAACATGAACATTTATATGGTCTCAAATAATTCGCACTCATGGCATCAAGTAATCACCAATAAATTCGAATCTTTTATTTAATGAAAACCTGTATTCAATTCTCGAACAATAAGTGACTTGAACTTCCATCAATCGATCAATTTGAAAGAACAATGATGTCTCAACTGTAATTAATCTTCAGGTCATATATCATGCCTTGACAAAATGTCTTCCTCAATAAATGGCTTTAACATAACCATAATGCTTTGAGGACCTCTTTAATGGAGATAAGGATTTAGACATAGAAACACCTTTTAACATGAAATCCATTCATTCTATGTAGGCAAACTTGTAACTTGAAGAAGAAGTCCATGAACCAACCCTATTTCACATTTCAATGCACATAGGAGAATCGATTGAAACAAACTTGAACGCATATGAGAAAACCTTTTATTATTTTCTTCAATTTTTTTGAATGGCGAAATAAACGCCATCCAAAACTTATAGCACATAAAAGAGGGCAAATTTTGGGGTGCAACAGCTGCCCCTATTCAAACTCCTTGAACCTGACGAGTGAGAAATGAAAATTTCGAACTGTTGGGGTGGAAGGAGATTGAATACTAGAATGAACTCGAAAATTTGCGCTCTTGATCAATAGAAGATTCCATCTTGTAATAAGAAAGAATGTACCACCCCGCAAGCAGGGAAAAAAAACTTCGATTGACCTGGATAATTAAACAGCTCCAACTTGCGATAAGAAGGAACAGGCAACCCCACAGGCACGGGGAAAAAATCTTCAATTGATTTGGGCATCAAGAGAAGGAACATTTTCGACTGATTAGGGTATCAGACGTAGTAGATGTCTTCTGAACAGGAATCGGGGATAGATGTCTAAGTCGATCTGGGCATCGAAATGAGATATTCTGGTTGATCTGGGCATCAACGGGTAGTAAGTATCTCTGGTCTGGGTACCAATGTGACATCTCCATCTGATCTGGGTATCAGCGGCTTGCTCCTTCGTAAGATCGACGAGATCCGGAGGCGGTTCCCTCAACTGAAAGTCTGGTTTATCAGGACAGGAACAATATCTCTTCCGAACTGTGTACGCCGGGAAAGGAAGTCTTTAAACTGATCTAGGCTCGATGCTAGAAAATAAGTAGAACAATCCTCTTCTGAATGACAAAGTCAATCAGGCAGATATCTCCATCTGATCTGGGCATCAGTGGCTTGCTCCTTCGTAAGATCGACGAGATCCGGAGGCGGTTCCCTCAACTGAAAGTCTGATATATCAGGAATAGGAACGGATATCTCTTCCGAACTGTGTACACCGGGAAAGGAAGTCTTTAAACTGATCTAGGCTCGATGCTAGAAAATAAGTAGAACAATCCTCTTCTGAATGACAAAGTCAATCAGGAAGATATCTCCATCTGATCTGGGTATTAGTGGCTTGCTCCTTCGGAAGATCGACGAGATCCAGAGGTGGTTCCCTCAACTGAAAGTCTGATTTATCAGGAATAGGAACGGATATCTCTTCCGAACTGTGTGCGCCGGGAAAAGAAAACATCTTCAACTGATAGTAAGCATCAGGACTAGGCAGACGAGCAGGCTTGCTCCTTCGGAAGATCGACAGAGATCCGGAGGCGGTTCCTTCAACTGAATTGAATATCAAGATAGGAACAAATATCTTCAACCGATCTGAGGACATCGGGATTAAGTAAGCCTTCATGTGATCTGACAGTGTCCAGATAGGGAGACAAACTTCTTCTGATTTAGACATCAGGATAAGCGCTTGTAATGATTAGGCGAGTTGCGCTCTGGGAGGCATTTGGAGATCTTGATAACTTTCGTGCAGAAAGAAACAGATATGATATGATTTATGCTTGATGCATGTATGAATGTTTATGGAATAACGTTCCCGAGAAGGAAGACATTACACGCTTTTGAGAATGCTATGCCAATGATGTATGATTCGGACACTGCTTAGGGAGACAGCGGAGGAGCACTGAATTGCTGAAGAAAGTCCTGGAGAGAGTATAGAACTCTGCGGGGAGGACAAGATGAGTGACCAAGGGTCACAACTGCGAGCTGGCAAAGATGGATCAGAAATCTGCTGGAGACGATCAAATCTAGATGCGAGCTCTGATTGGGGAATAAATCCTGCTTGGGGATTAGAACATCCCAATTGACTGCTTGGGGAATACCCTGACAACTTCACTGGAGAAGCAAATTCTCGACACTCTAGAGATAAGGGCAAGTCATGGAGATAACTCTGATGGGGAGTGACCAACTTGCTTGTGTAGGACGCATTCCGTTGGAGAAGTCCTTGACGGGAATAGATTCTGCTGAGGATGCAAGTGAAACTCTGCTGAGGAGAGACTCAGTGGAGAAGATGGATACTTCTGCATAACGATCCACTGAGGAGATAAGAAATCCGCTGGGGATAAGGAACTTAGCATAAGAGCCTTTTGTTTTGACAGCTCCACTGGGGAATAAGATGACTCTCCTGGAGAAAATAGGTCAATCTGTTGGGGAGAGAAGCACTCTACTGGGGAAAATGAGGAACTCGGGCATGGAACCTCATTTAGAGCTTGTTGGGGAATTAGATAACATTCAATCATGATTCAACTGGAGAGAAAGCATTCCACTAGGGAACAAGGCTTCTGAAGCACGGAGATTGCATTGAGACGTGCTTTGCTGAGGAGATGAGAATCTTGGAACAAAAGAAAACCTCATTTAGATACCCTCAGCTGGGGAATGGGGATCTCTCGATCGGCTAGATCCGCCACTGCACTGACATGGCACAGTCGAAAGGATGTACCTGTGAGGTAAACCAATGAAAATGCCCCAGGATATAGCATGACATCTTTACGGGGTTTCCTCACATGACAGAGAATGGCGATGCTCACCAACAATATGCGAATGCAAGAGCGAACAGATTGTCAGACATCTTGGCTTTGAAACTTTCAATACAGGAAATGGATTCAATGAGTTGATAGGCAAGCAGTGAATAGAATACCAAACAAGTATCGGCTAGAGCATCAAACAGGCATTGGTTCTCCGAGAAGATGCCACCAGGAAGTGGGCTTAAGGGGTCAAGCAAATGTTGACTTCAAAGGGACCAAACAGGCATTGGCTTTCATAATGTTCTACAGATATGCATTGATTGTAAGGATGCCAACAAGTATTGGACTTTCAACTTCTGACTGCTGAGGATGACGACCCTGACGGTTCTCAAGTTCATAAGTTGTTTATCTCACACCTGAAATTTAAACTGAACACCTTCTGATGAGAATAAAATGCCACTTCATAGTGTCTTTCCCCAACCTGTAAGGACTTTGGAGAGATTCTTCTTGTAAGGACCTTCGGATATCCTTCGTATCAAATTGACTTGCCCCAGTATCATGAACTTTGAAACCGTGCCCCTGCATGGCCTGTGTTGGGGGTAGCTTCAGCTACGCTTAGGTGAATGCCCCTGATTGCTTAGCACTTTAAGAGATTCTTCAAATCTTGACCTGATTGCCTCAGATTGATTAAAAACTTACTCGATAGAGTAATCAAACACTTCTGTGCCCCTGAGGGTGGTCACACTTTGAAATATTGCTGCCTCTGCTTAACGGAGTTCTGAAGACAACTCGTCCTTCGGGAGGAATACACTTTTCATCTGAAGTTCATGGTGGAAACTTTCCTGATGTTAAGTACTTGTTCATATGCAAAGAATGTTTATTATGAGAAATATAATTCTAATGCAAAGAGTATGTTTATCTTGAAGTTTAAAGAAACTTTTTGAAAGGATGTCGTAACATCGAGTTTTTTTGTTAAAAGAAAGGAAAGATGGTGTGATACCAACTCAAGCGTTTAGCAGATCTCCTAGGAGTCAGCTTACCATATTCTCGTGTATAGTCTGCTTTCGAATTAACCCTGCTTCAATTAGGACTTTCAAGGGTTGTAATGTGGTCAGGTTCACAGTTTTTTTTAGAAAAAAGGATTTTTAGGCTCAAAATTATTTGGTGCCCACCCCCTTCATGATGTTCTCCAGTCCTAACTTCAGTTAACTCGATGCGAGCATTCATCTTTCAAGAGTAGTTTGAGATGATTGAGGAGCCAATGAGGCGTTCGGACATGGCAGTCACTTTACCTTTCGTTTTTGGTGTCTGATCACACGACTTTGTTCTTTTGATGAGGATTCTTATTTTGTAATCCTTGTTTTGCTTTCGCTTTTCTTATTTTTTTGTTTCCCTAACTTTTGCCTGGACAAATTCTTTTGAATTTGATTTGGATGTCCAGCGGGATGCCCTAATTTTTGCCTAAGTCACATGTTTTCAAGTTGTTGACTTAGCGGGCTTTCTTTCTTTTTTTCTTTTGATTCATTCTTTTCTTTTGAACAAGTCGTGTGATCTTGAAACTCTGATTTGTTGGAAGTGCATAGTGACTGCTTGAGCCCTTGATTGATGAGGAGTTACCATTTTGGTATTGATGTCTCCATCTCCTGATGTGAGGGATAATCATGATGTCTCAACCTCTTGAAGTGAGAGATAACCGTTGTAGATTTGACTTTCCCCAATCTGTTGAAGGATAACCATTGTTGTATCCTTATATGTGTGCTCCTGATGAATTTTGAATGCTCGATCAGGTTAACTGAATACTACCCTGCCCCTGGGTTAAAAATGAGGGTTTTTTCGTATAGAAAAGAAACTCCTACTTCGAAGGCTCAGAGGGGTTAACGAGGGTCTATCTCCTTTATATCTCCAGTGTTTGGAGATTTGAAACAATGCCTGTACATAATCAACAAGGTTCTACTCAAAAGCATACCATTTGAGGTTTCTTGGTATTATGTTCATCATTCTCCTTTCGGAGTTATCATGCTTTGTTAACAAGAGTTTAGTATCACAAAAAGCATATTAAAACATATAAGAGCAAAAGCGAATGGATTTTTTCAAGACAAACATATCCAATGCATTATTATTATAGTTCAAAAACAAACAAGTTTTGCATGCAATAGTATTGAACAAAGCAAGAAAGCTTAAACATGAACATGCATGATGAATTAAGAATTTCCAATATTGAGGAGATCCTCTCCGTATGGACTTATCGCTTCTGAAGATCCATTGAGTCGGAGGAGAACCTCAATTCTTAACTTCAGGTGCGAATGTGATAGCCTTTGTGTCAATAAGGTCTTGTACCTTGTCTCTGAATGACTGACAGCCTTCAATCAGATAACCAAATGCCCCAGCATGGAAAACACACCAAGAACTACGTCAAAACACTTTAGACCACTTCCTGGATGAAGATTTCGGCAAAGTCATACAGAAGTTGCAAGTGTCCAGCTTTAGGGATTTGAGTCATGCAAGTGGAGCACACACTCAAGATACAAGGCGTCTTGCTTATCCCTCGGTCGGGTGCCCCAAATATAGCGACTAGAGTTTCTGAATGCTTTAGGGATTTGAGCTGCCAATGATGTGAAATCAAGAACACGGAGTCTTGCTTATCCCTCGGTCAGGAGCCCTAAATATAGCTGCTAGATCAGTTATCACCATCATGAATGGAGGAAACTTGTATTACTATCAGCGATCAACAATAACCTCTGACGCTTGGCCATCAAAGTCGTTACTTGGAACACAGAACAGTTGTTGGGAAGGAAGCCTCTGGCAGTACAGATTGCAAGTGATTTTCATGAGTTACTTCCTCGAGGAGGATCAAACATTCTACTTGCAGTAGATGAAATGGGATTGACCAGTTGAAACCATTATGAATAAACTCAAACATCTCTGCATCGAGCAAGTCCTGGACTCTGTGTACCTCAACACCTTGTAAGGCATGACATTATGATCAGGTTCCCTAGAATGGAACACACCGAGTATTGTCATCAAAATTAGGAGAACTATCCGTGGTGAGAAAGACCCAAAGCAACGAATCTTAACCGATTGAAATTCCATCAAACAGGAAAGCAATTGAACACCAGGCATTGAGATTACATCGGCTTGTTTCTCATATTCTTTCTGTCTCTGTTGACAAGCGACGACTACTAAACAGAAAACTCCAGGAAGAGATGACTCGGGGTGAAGCAGACCCTTGAGAATGAGAGGTGTGCCCTTGCGAATCACTCTTGATTACAGTCTGGCAGAAGATTCTGGCGAAGTCACACGAAATTTGTAAGTGTTTTAGGGATTCGAACAATGCAAATGGTGCAATGCTCAAGATAGACAATGTCTTGCTTATCCCTCGTTCGGGAGCCCCAAGCAATTTCAAAGACTTGTAGATACTAACATCACGACCAGGTGCCCCAGAATAGAACTCACACCTAGTGTCATCGTCATCAAGCATAGAATCTGTAGACATTCACACAATATGGAGCTTAACCAGTTGCAAATAAAGCAAGCATGGAAGCAAATGAGCATAAGACATGAGAATCAGATAGATATGCCTTTCAAACCTCTTTTGTCGTTGCTAAGAACATACCCCTTGAATTCATGAGATAAAGGAGATTAGCCGATAACGAGGAGCTTCTGAAATCGCAAAATTGTGGAAGAGATCCACAAAGTACTCCCTGAGTTTTTCTTACTAAGAGTCCTTGAGTACAGGTCACGACTTACATGTCTTCATAAACAACCCCAACTGAACCTTCTTCTCTGTCACCCCACAAAGTTCCATGACTGATCTTTGAGCATACAACAATGGTAAGTCAAGTGTGCGAGTCTGAAGAGTACCAAGCCTGAATAAGAAATACTCGATCCTGAACACCTGTTATGCATGAAATATATGAGATGCATGATATGAATGCAATGCCATGTTCATTCAATTTCCAAGGAATCCTCATGTTTTGATTTTTGGCAAGCAAGAGATGGAAAAGCTCGACACGAGACTTAACGATATGATTCCTTGGAAATGAAAGGAACATGTATGCTAGTTATTTTTTGTACATCATTTTTTTTTCAAAAGTAAATATGCAATGATGCAAAGTGATGGGAACCACAATACTGGATATAATTGCACGACCGCAAAATCACACTGCCCAAGTTCAAAGGTTCGACACAGTTTAAGAACAACAAAAGCCAATTAACCGCTGATAGAACCACTCCTATTGTACCACCTCTGAATAGAACCAAAAGTAACAGGATCAATGCTCCACCGTCGTTTCAGAATACCATAATATTGAGCACAATGAGAACAGACCAAATAAAGGTCCGACCTCAAATCTGGAGAAGCAAATGGTATGTAGGAGCCAAGGTTTCCTGTCCCATCCCAAACCTCACGGGTATGTATTCTAGACACAAACATGATGTCCCTAATGGTCGCCCAGAATCCTCTAGTCGGACACCTTGCGATCTGCACTAAGGGTGCAGGGCAAAGACATCGTCGAGAGAATTGAATCCGGGTTGTGGTGTCTCATGTCTTCTCATACGTGTCAAGGGCCACGCGATTCGACATGAGTATCCACGCTAGCCTAGATGTATACTGGCCTGGGGATTGGGCCTTTATCTCACAGTATCAACCCACCCGCCAAACAGAAGACAGCCACCAAGGGGCGCAACAGTATATCCAGAATGCAAATGCATGCAAACATAGAAAGCCAATCAGTAACACAAATGCAAATGCAATGCAATAATATATACAATGATAAATGGCAAAGGAAACAACACACACATCCATAGAAAAGAAAGCGAACAAAAGCTAGGATGGACTCACCAATATCCCCAGTGAAGTCGCCAGCTGAAGCAGCTGGAAAACTCATCGAAACAAAACAATAAAGTCGCCATCGAACATCTATTTATCCTACGCTAAGGAATGGAAAATATCGAAGAAAACCAAACAAACAAGCACGGGTCTTAGAAAACAGGTAAGGGAGTCGGTTATGTGAGGGGAAGGTACTAGCACCCCTCGCGCCTGTGGTACTCCACAGTATCCACTTTTGCTAATTTCTAATCTAAGGTGTGTGTGTGTGTACGTCATGCAATGTGCTACGAGAAACATGCAATGGAAGGATATACAAGATAACAGGAAACATGCAGATAGTAGGCAAACCAGATAAAGGAAGAAATCGAACAAAACAAAACAAAAAGAAAAGTTTGCTCGCTAGGGTGTTCGTACCCTGTGCCTACGTACTTCCAATGTGCAGTGGAGAAATCAGAGCGCCGTAGTTCGGCCCAAAAGTTTCTGTTTCTATCTCGATTCGCGTCTCCTAGAGAAACGGAACCGAGCACCCTAAGGAGCATGCAAACAAGGACCGTCACAAAGATCCTGGCGAACATGGCATGTGAACAGGCATTACATATAATACCAGGCGAACAGGCATCGCAAAGATATCATACGAACAGGCATCGCAGATAGAAAACAGACATGTAATAGGCATACACGAATGTGAGTGTGTGAACAGGCATCACAAGTGATAATGCGAACAGGCATCGCAAATAACATGTAACAGGCATACATGTCAAATGTGAACAAGTATCACAAATAAAAATGCGAACAGGCATCGCAAACAACATGTAACAGGCATACACGTCAAATGTGAACAAGTATCACAAATAAAAATGCGAACAGGCATCACAAACAACATGTAACAGGCATACATGTGCAGGTGTGTGAACAAGCATCTAAAAGATATCATACAAGCAGACATCGCAGATAAGAAGGTAGTGAACAAGCATCACAAAGATATCATACTAACAAGCATAGCAGATACAAAGATAGTGAACAAGCATCACAAAGATATCATATTAACAGGCATAACAGATACAAGGATAGTGAACAAACATCACAAAGATATGGTCTACGATCGAGCTTCGCTCGATAATCAGACAAGCTACCGAAGTAGTGATCAAACAAATGCATAACAATGGCACACAAACGAGCTCTGCTCGTAAAGAAAACAAACTACTGGCACTGGCCAAGTAGTAGAAAAGCGGTCCCGCCATAGCCAAGGGGAGCGAATCACCCGAGTCAACCAAGCATTAGACCTCGCGAAAATGATCGGGCCATAGACAAAAGGAGAGGGTCCCTCTCAGCAACCAAGCCGTCACGGATCTGAAAGGAAAACGGTGCGTGCGTACACCGAGCATCAACGTCGAGCGACGCGAGCTATAAGAAATGCGGGGGTCCGATTGCATGAACCCTTTTCCTGACATACTCGATAACAAGATCTTGTGCTGGTTCAGAAGCAAGCAACGCGTAGCGTGCGCTTACTGAACGGACTCGATCAGACTGGGCGGGGGTTGATTGCTAACCCTTTCTGCGTGCCTTCCATGAGGACTTAACGGAGTGCCATATAGGACTTATTACACCGTGACTCCCTGCCGCAAAGCACAAATGTAAACACACCAACAAAAACAGAGCCTCTTTCGAGGGCTTGGCCAGATGAATGCCTAGGTCCTACTTCTCATGGCAAATATGATGCTGCATGCCTACCCTACTTCTCATGGCAAGATATGGTGCGCGAAAGAGTAAAAGAGACCAGGGCACAATACCGAACGGATAGCAAATCCACAGTGAGCTAGCAACGCAAGCGGAACTAAGAAACTTCACGTAATCTAACATCCATCAAAGCCGGGTGTCCAGCATAAGCGCCAAAGCGACGCGGTGTGAAAATAAATCACAACCACTATGTGGTGCGTATTAAACACTACCACATAAACAACCTACAAGAAATACAATCCAGACAGTACAGGAATATACATCTCAATGAATGAGAGACCAAGTGAATCGATCGGAAATATGTTCGTGTCCCACAAATAAAGTGGAACACGACGCAAATCAAATCGCACTCAAAGTGAATTCGTGTCCCACAAATAAAGTGGAACACGAAGCAAATTGAATCGCAATCGAAGTTATCTCAACGTACCTCTCACATCTCAACAATCAAGTCAGTAATAACAAGGCAAGCGCTCACCGCCATAGAAAATACTAGCAATTAAGTTCTAAGTAAATTCTAAAATAAAATCTAACAAGATTAAATTGTTTTTTATGACATTTTCATCTAAAAAATAATAGAACAAAACTATGTTACAAAACATATAAATTCTAACAAGAGATATTACATATTTTTAATTATTTTTATCATGCACATTCTAACAAAAAGAAAATGATTTTTATGTCTTTTTCTTACCTAAAAGAAATAGGAAGTAAACTAGTGAAAACGATTAAATCTAATGTGAATTAATAATGGATCCAGGGGGTTTAATTAGAAATCAGTGGTGCAAACAGAAAATAGGGCACAGGGCTTAGGAGAGATAGGCCCATCAGAGTTTTTGTCATAGTTTTCAGTCAAAAAAAATGGAACATTGGACCAAGGGGGGTGTAGATCCAGTATTTCGCACAAGGGCCCAAGGACCTTTTTTTTGTTTCAGCTTATTCAACCAGAAATGATAATGATGGGCTTAGGGGGGCGAAGCATTGCCAAATCGTGGCCCAACATCTTCTGTTTTAGATTTTATTATTCAATCTCAAATTCTAACCTAATCAGATTTAATCAACTTTCACAATTCAATTAATGTCTGTCTAATCATCATATTACCTATAGTTTTTTTTTTGACAAAATATTACCTACAGTTTTATATCATCAATTTTGTAATATCCAATTAAAACCTTACCCTAATCAATTCAAAAAAGACATAATTAAAAAGAGGGATTAGAATTACATGTGACCATTGAAGTTCTGAAGAACTCAACTTTCATCCTCTCTCTCTGCGCGACGGCGGCCGGAACTTCCCCAACCTTCTCCAATCGATACAACGGTGGAGATTCTCTCCCCTCTTCAGAACGAGCAAACGGCGACGGAATACCTTCGTCTCCAATGACGTCTCTTCCTCCGTGGACCAAACAAAATTAACTCTGCTCGCTCTCTTCTCTTCTTCTTGTGAGTGGCGACGTGACAACGGAGATTCTGAGTTCTTCTTGTTCTTGCAGGATTCGTGAAGTTTTGATGATGACGAACGTGGTGGATTGAAAAGAAGAAGATTCGATTACGGTTACGTTTTCTGAGTTTTCATTATATGATGAAGAAGATATCGGAGCCGTGATGAGGATGACGAAGGTGCTATGATTGAAGCCTGTTGAAGAGCGAATCACGATGTCGAAGATTCTTGGAGAAGGTTCAGTGATGGTTTTGTGAGTAGTGATTGAAGATTTTCGGTTGTGAAGAAGATTATGGTGATTCGATGATGATGAAGATGATGAAGAAGGTGAAGTTTGTTACAGACTTCGTTATATTTTTTTCTGTTACATTTTTCTGTTCTGAATTTCTGGCGAAGATTGAACTAATTTTGTGAATCTCTTTCCAGGTTTCGAAATCCAAGGATGATTATGATGATGAATTTCGTTGTTGTGGCAGATGATGAAGTTTGAAGAGCGTTCTGAGTTCTTTTTCAAAATCAAGATGAAGAAGCAATCGAAAATTTTTGGTACGAGTGTCAAGAATTCAAGAGCGATGAAGGTTTTTGGAGATTTTCTTTGGTGAAATGATGAATCCGATAGAGAGATATTTTCGGTTAGGTGTTTGTTACTTTTCTGTGATGGATTTTCTTCTCATTTTGAGTTTCTGTTATCTCAGTTTTTGTGTTATCCCTTGGGTTTTGATTCCTTCTTTTGTTAATTGCAGAAAGTTTATTGATGCAGGTTGTTAGATTTTGATTTGAACCGGGTTTATTTTGGTATGCAGGGCTGGTTTTGGATTGTATTGTGTTGAACCGGCTTTGATGCGGCTTGACGCTGCGGTTCGGTTTAGTTGTGCAGGCTTTACGGTTCTGTTCAGTTTTTTTTTGTGTTGCAGGGGCGGTTTTTGCAGCTTGTGGACATGGTCTGGAAGCTTGAAGGAAGAAATTCAAAAAGGAGCTAAGGAATTATTGGAACAAAGAAAATGGAATCAATTTGAATCAAGTTTTGGCGACTATTTGGATATGCTTTTAGGATCATGGTTTAAGGTTTATATTTGTATGAATTTCTTGTAGGATTTTGTCCAAATTTGGACTTTGTAATGGACTTTGTAATGGATTTGTAATCTTGAATCTATTTTTGAACTTCCAAATTTTCTTGACAAACATGAACATTTGTATGGTCTCAAATAATTTGCACTCGTGGCATCAAGTAATCACCAATAAATTCGAATCTTTTATTTAATGAAAACCTGTCTTCAATTCTCGAACCATAAGTGACTTGAACTTCCATCAATCGATCAATTTGAAAGAACAATGATGTCTCAATTGTAATGAATCTTCAGGTCATATATCATGCCTTGACAAAATGTCTTCCTCAATAAATGACTTTAACATAACCATAACGCTTTGAGGACCTCTTTAATGGAGATAAGGATTGAGACATAGAAACACCTCTTAACATGAAATCCATTCATTCTATATAGACAAACTTGTAACTTGAAGAAGAAGTCCATGAACCAACCCTATTTCACATTTCAATGCACATAGAAGAATCGATTGAAACAAACTTGAACGCATATGAGAAAACCTTTTATTATTTTATTCAATTTTTTTGAATGGCGAAATAAACGCCATCCAAAACTTATAGCACATAAAAGAGGGCAAATTTTTGGGTGCAACACATTATCCAAAGATCATACCATAAGTGCATAAAGCATTTTTGCCAAAAACTTACAAAAGCTCATTTTCCTTCCAAACACGAATTGAGCATTGTAAGCTTACTCTTTGATCTGCAACACTCCACAAAAACTTGCGATAACACTCCACCAACACTCCAATATCTCCTTCCAACACAAAACTTCCCATTTGTAATACTTGAGCTATATGCATATTTGGATCAATTCTTCAACAACAAGCAAAGTTATCTCCCACATACTTTTGAATCCTTCCAATTTTGTTTCATAACCCTCACAAGACCTCTATAAAAGGGAAAGCTCGTCTCAGTTCAAACACACAAAGAAAGTCTACCAACCTCACACTCCACGTTTGTTTCGAAATCCATTATTTCGAATCTTTCATTTCCTTTGACCTCTTTTCCATTTTTTCACATAATCATCATCCACACACTTAGTATAACCTACTGTATGCAATAGATCACAACTGTAACCATCAAAACCGTGTCATCCAACCTACAATTTTCCACTTTGCTCATTGACTTGGTTGAGAAGTTTCAGAGTGTTTCAAAGAAAAGTAAGTACATTGTTACATTCTGGGAGTTCAAGGAAGCTAAAGAAATCATCATCATACTTCTGTAAGTACATTAAAAGGGGCAACATACTCTTTTCTATAGGTACTTTTTTTCACTTTGAATCATACCTTCCAAGCATCATTTATTAACTTTCTTGATATGGTTGTGTGCATATTGGAATGAGGAATAAAACCCCAACATTCTGGGCATTGATTGTTAATACATGTTATTTAATTTCATTTTGAAGTTTTACGGTTTTACTGGTTTTTGCTCGATTGTATGTTATACCTTTTGAATCAATGAATATTAATGCTATGGTTGGAATCCTTGTGAAATTATGAGTAAGATAGTGTATTCATATGCTATGTTTGATGCAAAAAAAAGTTTGTTGCCATTATTGTGAATCAACTAAAACAGGAGGAAAAAGAAGCAACCTGCGTGCGTTTTTATCCATTCAAATATTTGTTTGTTTTATTTATTTCATTCAATTATTTATATTAACAAATGAGTGTGTGTGGTGTAATGGTTGAGGCTTTGGTTTGATATGTTAAGGTTTTGGGTTCAACACCCAAGGACCTCTTTTTGTTCTATTTTCCTTTTTCTTTTTTTTTCTTTTATGTTTTCTTTTATTTTAATTTCTTAATTGATTTTTAATTTAAATATGTTATGCCTTAAATTATTTTCTTCCATTTTTTATTTATGTATTTTATTATTCACATTTATTTTATTTCCTTTTATTTATTTATTAAAAAATGCAAAAAAAATGATTAAATGTTTAATTAGTTTTGTTGGAGCACCTTTAAATGCAAAAAAAAATTATTTATGTATTTTATCATCCTTAAATGTTATGCCCAGGAGCACCTTAGAAAGACTGTCCTATCAAGGGGCAACTATAAGGCTGAATGGGATTGTTGTGAAAGCTTTTGATGGTTCAAAGTGCACTGTGATTGGAGAGGTTGATCTTCCTATCCGCATCGGACCTCAGGATTTTGAAATAACTTTTTCAGACAATGGATATCTATCCCGCTTACAGTTGTTTGTTGGGAAGACCCTGGATCCATAGTGTTGGAGCTGTCACCTCCACTCTCCACCAAATGCCGAAGTTTGCTGTAAGAGACAAATTAATAACTGTTTATGGAGAACAAACTATGTTCGTGAGTCAGTTATCTTCTATCCCTAAAATTGAAGAATTTGAAGCTCAATTCCAAGCTTTGGAACACCATTTTTATAGTGTACTCACCATAACTTTTTCAGGTTTAAGGTGAAATCGTGTTCTTAGTTGCAGGCATTTTTAAGAACTTTTGAGCATTGCAAAAGCTTCCTGGAGGATCATATAAGGTGTCCAGATCCTTTATACACTCCCAGGTCCTCTAAATTGTGCTACACAAATCCATTTTCAGAGGTAAGAAACTGAACTTTGAGCTTACGCGTTTTTGCATCATTTTAATCAGTTCTTGTTACCAATCTACTTAGAAACATGTATGGAACAATAGCCCTAAGGTTTTAGGGCTTGATTAGTTGTTTACAGAATTTAATTTTAAAAATGAATTTTAGGGTTCATAGTTAAATTCCAGAAATTCATGAGTTTTACTTTGAATAAATGTGTGTTAATAGCATGGTTGAATTTGTGATATAAAATGGATTGAAATGCACTTTTACTTTGCTCAGTTTGGTTAAGATTTGAGAGAGTTTGAAAAATCACCATTGATGGTGTTCTTGCTCTTCTTCACGAAGAAGATGAAGATGGTTTTGGTGGGAAATTTGAATCTATAAGCTTGTTTAAAATCTAATGAAATGGAATGATTTGTTAAACGACTAAATCGTTTCAGCACAATTGACAATTTCCCTTGTACCTAGCGCGCTCTTGACTTACAAGTCTGGGGTTTGAATCCCCCTCGCCCCAGACTTTTGATTATTTTTGCATTTTTCATGTTAAGCTTGTTTCTTATATTTTGAACTGATTCCACTCTTCCTTCACCATGCACGTGTAGCTGAGTTGGTTGTTGTTTTATGTGGTAGACCTAAGGTCCTGGGTTCAAACCCTTGTGACCACGTTCCCCTTTAATTTTTATCACTAGTTTTATTAGTTTTTTTATAAAACTTTGAAAATCCATAAAAAATAGTAGAATTATTATTTTTAATCCCTTCTTTTTTGTGTGATTAATTTATATTTGCCTATTTTTATGTTATGTTAAAATTAATCCAAAAACATGTCTTTTATGTTAGGAAAATCAACTAAAAATTGTTTTATTTTGATTATTTCTTTAATAGGACTTCATGTATGTTTGTGAATACTTGTTTAGGGCTAGGTTAGAGTGTCTTTCACTTATCTATATACCCTTAGACCATTTCTCTTAAAGAAATTGGTATTTAACAAATAAAATTAATTAGGTTTAGGTGTTTGTTTAAAAACCCTAATTTCTAGAACCCTAATTTGAAAATCCCTTAGGTTTAAAACCCTAACCAAAAAATTTGCAACATGTTGATCTTTGTTTATCCATGTTTATCTTTGTACATACTTGTTGATTTTAATCCATGTCTTGTACTTAATTATTAATCTTTGTTTTTGTACATAATTTTTGATTTTAAAATGCTTTGTACTTAAATGTTAAACCTTGTCTTGTACATATACTTGTTGATTTTATATCTATGTGATTTGGTACTTGTTATTATTTTTTTTAATCTAACCCAATGTTTAATCATCACATTAATCATTCATCATTCATCATTCATACATGATTTGAATCCAAGGGTTTAGATTTAAACATCCATCTTCCTTACTTATTGATTATCATACTCACTTGTTTGTTCTTGTGCCACATGATATCACCCACACACTTGAGGTATTCATTGTTAATTGCTTAAGTTTGTTGTTTTGTCCAAAAGGATGGGAATGATATTGACTAAATTGTCAAGGTACTTAAATTCTTTTCCAATCACTTTTATTTTTGTGTTAAGTATTGTTAAAGCTTTTCACTTGTTTATGGTTTTGTATTGTTAAAGCTTAACCAAACCCCTTTTGTTTTGAAACTTTGGTTTTAAGAATAGAATTATTCCCGGTGAAACTATTCTTAATCCATTGATCTTGTTAAAACTTGATCCTTTGTTTTTAAACCTTGGTGTTAAGAGATGAATTATTCCCGGTGAAACTTCTCTTAACCCATTGACTTTGTATTTTATAGGTTTGTCTTTTTCTTTTAGTTTTAAAATTTGTTAAGTATTTTAAAGCTTAACCTTTTAAAACTTATTAGGCATTTTAAAGCCTAATTCCTTCTCCAAAATTGTTAAGTATTTTAAAGCTTAACCTTTTAAACTTATTAGGTATTTTAAATCCTAATCCCCTTTTAAACTTGTTAAGTACTTTAAAGCCTAACCTTCTTTTAAAAATTGTGAGTATTTTAAAGCTCACACCCAAAAAGATTTTGGCCACTTTGGCCCCCTTTTTCCTTTTTAAAGAGGAACTACAGAAGCCCTGACTTCCCTATTGCACTTAAGGGGTATGTAAGCCTATGCGATGTCTTATCGAGCTCACTTTCAAAAACTTCTCTTCTCATCCCCACCCTCTATTTCAAACAAGTTTTTCACATAGGTTTTTCACAAAAAAGGGTATTTATAAACAAAAGATAATAACATAAAAACAAAGAGGTTCCCATGGAGTACCATTGATATGAGGGGTGCTTAAAACATTCCCCTTGTATAACAAACCCTCCGTAGCCAGAACTCTGATAAGTTTATTAGTTTTGGTTTTAAAAACTTCTGTGGGTTTTATTCGCTCTTTCACCCATTCCTTTTTGGAAACAATAAAGCGCGTTGACGACTCTGTTTAAAATGAGCTAAAGTCTTCCCATGACTCTAGTCTCACCAATTTTACCGCTACAACGTGAAAATATTTTGGTGAATTAAGAATTATATCATCCTGATTCATGTTTCATGCAATAGGTCCCTAGTGAAATTTTTTCTCAGCAACTGGAAACTATTCACGGCGTGGTGAGAACAAGGTAAACTTTAAGGAGTTATTAATTATTAACACCTTATTAGGTGAGGGAGTAAAATATTATTATTTAGTTAGTGAATTAATAGCTAAATAGAAGAATTGTAGTATACTAGTCTACACATAAGAGGGACTGAAAGAGACAACTAGGTAGTCATTTGAGTGGAATGGGGCCATCATGATGAGCAGTGTTGTCGATGGAGGATGGTGGTTCATGGAGGAGAACGAAAATCCTGTCATTTTGGCTACTTTAAGGCGGCGTAATAGCATATAATGGCAGAAAAATTCGCAATATCTGTCAATATTTACCATTGCAACGAACCGTAAAACTACCATGTATATCCGCCATAACGTTGTGTTGGAAATAAAAAAAATACATTTTATGTTTTCAGTTAAAAGGAGCATTTAAGTCTTAGGTTCATGTATATTTAGATTCATCCATTTAGGAAGTTAGACTATTATATATTTCTCCCTGTAAACATAATCTGTAATTAATTATATAGTGTGTATAAATATCATGGATTGTGAGTGCTTTACTCACTCAAGCACATTCATAAAATTTCTTATTCCTATTTTTCACATGGCATCAGAGCTCCAAATCTAGGGGACTCTACTTCCGCTAATCATTATTTAGAAATCTCACTGGGCAATTTTATGTTGTCAGAACCCTTAAATCTCGACTGGGCAGCACTTGTTGTCAAGTTTTTTCAATTATATGCTATCTATACTTTTCTGGAAGCCGTATGTACTGTTCCACACAGTTTTCTGCAGCCGTCGGTACAACACTCCATATTTTTCAGTAGGTGTCTGCACAGTTCCAGCCGATGTCCCGACATTTTTGGTTGATTTCTTCATCGAATCTTGTTTTATTTGGTATCTTATACATATATATTTGGGTTTTTGCTTATATTTCCTTCATGATCAATAGTATGGAAAAATATCAAGTAATTATAGTGTGGCGTATTCTAGTAAGCTTCCATTCTCATTTGGATTTCATGTCTCAAAAACACCTTCTCATTTATTTTGGATATTAGATTCAGGAGCCATAGGCCACACGACACTCTCTTCAAAACAGTTCTCCACACATTCCTTATGTCTTAGTAATAAAAATATTTCTACTACTAGCGTTGCAGCTATTCAAATAAATCATTCTATAATCTTAAAACGGGTTCTCCATGTTCTGAAGCTATCCATTAACCTTGTCTCCATACAAAACTTACAAATGATTTATCCTGTAGTCTGACTTTTTATAATGATAGTTGTATATTTCAGGATAAGAAGTCATGAAAGACGATTGGACGTGCTAGAGAAAGGAATGGCCTTTACTATCTTGAAGAACCAAGTCAATGTACAAAAGTCCGCCTATCTCACTCATTTATGTCAAGGTCAATACTCTCCATAGAGGAAAAATCTTTCTTATTCATTGTCGATCAGGTCATCCTTCTTTTGGAGACATTAAAGTTTTTTCAGTCTCCATTCAATAAGGTAGATATTGAAAGTATTCATTGTGATGTGTGCAAGTTTGCTAAACATAAGCCTATACCTTTTCCATTAAAAAACAAACGAAGCCTTTCCCCTTTCTATCTTATTCATTCAGATGTTTGGGGTCCCTCTACCATTCCAAATGTAACATGTGCTAGATGATTTGTGACTTTTATAGATGATTGTACCCAGGTTACATGGGTATTTTTACTCCAAAACCAATATGACCTTAGTACTATTTTCCCAAAGCTTTTCTACATGATTAAGAATAAATTTAAAGTAAACATTAAAAGAATTAGGTTTGATAATGGAAAATAGTACTTCAATCATGTTCTTATTTCTTTCTATCAAAAAGAGGGAATTGTCCATGAGTCTTCATGTGTTAAAATGATCGCGACTTTACGTGTCTATTAGTCGAAAGACTGTAAGTGCACAATCGTGACATGTAGTTTTAAAAGATATCGAATCCACAGGGACTATAAATCGATCTACCGTTGTCTATGTTTATTATGTAAAGCTAAGGCTAATGATATTTGAATTGTTTAAAAAGGGAAACTAAAATCTTAAATCTAGATAAAATATAAATGCCCGGATATCGGTATGTAATTTGTCCAACTTAGGAAATCCGAAGTTTCATTGGCCAGGTTCTTATCAAATTAAAAATCTTTATTAAATACGTTCGTTTAAAAGTCGTCCTCTCAAACTCTCGCTCTATTGATTAAGACTACGACCCTAACTCATAATGTACGCTCTCGTTGTCCCACCAATTAGAAACGCTTTTTGAAAATGTCATATTTGACAAAATGCCTATTTCATGCAAAAGTTATTTAATTAAAAATCCTCGTCTCAAACTCTCGCTCTGTTGACTCGGATTATGCTGATATTCCCTAACGTACGCTCTCGCTGTCCCGTGTTGAGTTTAAAAACACTTTTTGAAAATAAATAAATATCTAATTAGTTTTAATACGCTCTCGTTGTCCTTAAAACTATTGTCATGTGTCTACTATCCGGTTAAATATCCCAAACTCTCGCTTTGTTGATTTTAACCTTAATCATTTCTAAAATCTCAAACTCTCGCTCTGTTGATTTTATAACTTTAATAAATACGATTAGACACAAAAATCAGAAATAGGTGATTTTCAATAAAACATTATATAGGCCAATTTATTTTGAATCCCTTTGGTTAGATTACTTTACATACCGATATCTAAATGATTTAGCCAGACATATTAATTAGATTAAGCACGCAATAATAGATACGGTTTATAAATCCAGGCATATTAATTTGAATACAATTTATAATCATACAAGAAATAAATGCGGTAAATAAAAACCTGAATAATATAAATCTGGAATAAATCTTTAGATCCTCAAGTACTCGAACTTCCATCACAAGCCGGTTGGATTGTTCTTCGATAAATGAAAATTCGGTAGGAAATAAATCAAGGAAATAAAAACTTGGACCTAACGTAAGGTTAGACCAATTAAAGTTTCACAACAATTTCCGGTATAGAAATTGTTGTGAGAAAAGATAAACAAAATAGAAAACAATTGCTGGAAAAATAAAATGCTGGAATGAAAATAAAGCTCAAAAACTATGGTTGGGACAAAGCATGGTCCAACCCCTTTTACATCAATCTTCGGTTCTTTTTATAGTGATGTTTATGGTGATTTCCAGTAAACAACCGCTAGTCCTCCAAACTATAAAATATACTTTGGTTACTCGCAGGATCGACTAGATTGATCCTAGGACATAGTCAAACAATTGTCTTTCGATATGATTTGATTCATGTTTGTTTATTCTGACTTCAAGAAAACTTGTTTGTGATGTATGACTATTCACTCGAAACAACACTTATTATACATGTTAATGTGACTTTCGACAAAGAAAACATAAACAAAAGCGTGTAAATTGCAGGAATGTAAATTGCAGAAATATAACGTGCAAGAATGTAAAATGCAGAAAAGTAAAGTGCTTCGAAATGAAAGTTAAACAAAGAAAATAAAAGGAATTGAAAAGATACTTGAATAAAGAAAGATACAAATGTATTTAAAATGGTGTTGGTGTCATATGTGAATTTCTCAGCGAACTCATTCTCTAAACACTTGATACTTGAGTGATTTGTGAGTGATTTGTAAAAAATGAACACACGGAATCCTAACATTAAGACCCTTATTTATACTAATTTCGACCCTAACGGTCCTACACTAATCTTATGCCATGTTGCCCACAAGAATCTCTGGGATGCCACCTGTCCTTGTGCGGTTACACAGACTACTTCGAAATTCAAATCCTCCCGCCTGAATCCTCTTTCGACGCGTGGCAACGTGATCAGAACCGAGAATGCCACGAAAACACGTTAAGCCTCAGTACCTTACGTATTTCGCAAAACGTTTAAGTCTTTAAAGATAACTCACTTCGAATTAGCTCTGATTCTAACCATCTTCACTCCAACTCAAACGACATTCTCGAAACATGGCCATCAGTAGCCATTTTTAAATCTCAAAAATGGTCATCAGCAACCATCTTTCCTCGAATCATAATCCTTCAAAGAATATTTCCCCTAAACGAAATCTCCAGCCAACAAATTGCCCCCAATAAATGCCTGTTTCGAAAACCAGAGAAATAGGCGTTTCTTGTTATAACGAGATTTCGTTTTACTCACTTCTTAGAGTTCCGAGACAACTGACTAACGTCATAATCATTTATGACTCCACTTTCAAAATGTCTTGTCATTTTCAAAGATGTCTTCTCAGAACTTACATTCCCACGTTCTGTCATTACTTCATGATTATTACTCCTATATACTAGGAGTAAGGCTAACAACTATTCAACCGCCGTTGGATTAAATCAACGCCTGCCGCGTGTCTTTTGACTTTTACCCAAAAGATTTGAAAGGGTTTCCGTTAAACCTTTAAATACTTGAACTTCTACCCTTGCATAACTTCCACTCCTATTTTCCTACGTTCATCACAGAAAAGAAAATCCTTTTTGGCTTCCTTCAACCCATTTCTTACATCAAATTTACTCATGGCGTCTTCCTCAAATGCTCTTCAACCCATTCGAAAGCTTCAAAATCCTACACAAATAGGGAATCAAGAACACTTTCCAGACCCAAATACTGCAGAGGCACGCGCCATCTATGCTTCTCCGGTAATCATTCCTTTTGAACTTTCTGGAAAAACTCATGCTTTCATGGGTCCTTTACTAGGAGGAAATAACCCCTCTTTGAGTAAATTTTTCCCTGCTTATTATAAAACTAGACCTTTAGTTAGCAAGAATAAGATAGACGAAGATGGTCATCCAATCTCAGTTGACCCTGACAATGCAGAAGAAACCTCAACTGAAACTTCTCCGGTCTTAGAGAAAATTAGGTTAAACTATGTAACCAATTTCGTGAAAGTCTTTAGGTCAATCCCTTTAGCAAAAGATCCGAAATTGTATTATGCTTGGCTAACTAAAGTGGAAAAGCAAAAGGCTCCATTTTGGAAAGAATTAGGGATTTACGACCTAATTCAGTTATCTAAAACAGGTTTAGAGTATAACCAAACCATGTTAGTAGCGTCAGTTTATTTCTGGGATGCTTCTCACAATACTTTCCACCTTCCATGTGGAATGGTTACCACTACCCTATTTGACGTAGCTGCCATCACAGGGCTTCGACCAACTGGAGAAACCTTCGTTCCCAATTTCATGGATACTGACACCATCCATTTTAATGAAGCAACAGTCACTTATACTGCTTTCATTCAACAATACCACAATGAAACGAACACAGAAGTCTCAGATGAAGAACATATTGCGTTTCTAGCACTCTGGCTTTCGAGATGCGTCTTTTGTTCTAGGTCCATACAAGTAGCAAAGAGATATCTTTGCATAGCTAACCAGCTGAATGCTGGAAAAAGTTAAACTTAAGCCAGTTAATTCTTGGATTTCTCTACGAGAATCTCGGTGAGGCAACAGACCTTGTTAAGAACTATTAAACAGGATCTCTTCTTTTTGCTGGTCCTTTCTGGTTGTTGCAACTATGGCTTAATGCCACTTTTGAGGCTCACCTCCCATACAAAAGTGTTTTGGATGAAGAAAGTACAGCTATAAAGAATCGAACAGTGGAAGGACCAAATTAGCTTACCTAACTCCAAAAGAAGAAACTGGCAAACTTCGTGAAACCTTCTTGGCATACATAATGATGTTCGCTAAACGTTATCAATTTAGTCCCTCGATGGCTCCATTCGTACAACGGAAAGTGGGTCCCGAATGCTTTACTCGAGAATTTCCAGCAACTTCTTCCGACCAACAAGCCGAATCCATGGCTATCTGGGAAGCTTTCCTCACCCCAAAGTTGTTATATCACCGACTTCGATCTCCAAAAAGTCACTGCTGTCTTCTTTGTTATCAACCAAATCTGGTTTCGAGACAATTTGGGTTGGCTCAACTCAAACCAAAATGCTTGTATGACAAAAGGAATCACATGTGTCTACACACTTCGCATCTGGCAGAAGATGAATATGAGTCAAAAATCTCTAAATATGTTGGCATCACCACTTTGTCTCCTGTCTCTTTCGAACCTGCTTTTTACTCTACCATAGATTTTCATCAATGGTGGACAGATTATTATTCCATGCAAATCTTCGATGCTGAAAGCCTTGCTCGGGAACTAACTGAAGCTTTTGCTGATGTTCAGGCGAACTTCCATAAAGGTACTTCGACTCACATTAAAGAAATCCAAGCATTTCAAAAATTCTTTGAAACTATCTACAGGCCTGATGATCTTAGTCGGACCGTTCGTGAGGCTGCGGTCACTTTACGTGAAAAGTTTTCTGCTAAACTGGATAAGTTGAAATTGCCTACGTCTGTTCGACCCGAACTACGTTATGAAGTGGCTTTTAAACTGAATCCTCCAAAATTTCCTCCACTACCTAGTGCTGATTTTGGTGTGGCTTTAAGCCCTCCTTTTCCAGACTGGTTTGTGTATGGGAATCTCATAAAAATCCTTCAGGAACAATCTAAAAAACGCACTGAACGAGTGGTCCCGACTAAGCATACCTTGGATACTTTCAAAGGACATCTTCATATAGGTCTTGAGCACGTTCGCGTCTTGACTCCAATACCTGAAGGTTGGGGTTTAGACAATCCTTCGACTAACTTTTCCTTCTTCACTGAAATACTGATTCATATTTTGTTCACAGCCGTTACTCGAAAGAGAAATATCAAGGAAGCCCCTGCACAGAAGGGTTCTAGAGCTTCGAGGAACACCAAGGCAAGTGGGAGTGATTCTGTCACCACTAGCAAGAAACCCACGATACATACATACTTTATATTCTGACTTGTGTAATTTCATGAATATTACTCACTTGGTTTTAACATGTATTTCAGAGCTCGAAACCTCCAGCACCTTCGAAGCGAAAAATTCCTCAGACGGCTGCTTCAGATGACGAAGATAAATCTCCTCCTTGTACTAGACAGGCAATAAAGAAAAGACAGAAAACTGCCACCCCTTCAACCAAAGAAAAGGGATCTGGGAATTCGAAGCTTACTTCGTCAAGTGATAAGGTATCTTCTGATGAATCACCCTTAAAGGCTGCTAGTACTATCCCCATTATAGAGAGCCACAACTCAAGCCCAGATAATGTTCCAACCAAGGTATTTGGGTTTCACAACATAATCCTTTTTTCAAATTCTAATTCCAATGATTAAGTTCACATCTTACCTCATAAATGTAGGATGATGTGGGCACAGCTACTTCTAATCTCAAAACCTCAAGTCTAAACATTGATCTTGACAATCTTCGAGGTAAATGTCTGCCTTTTCGAATGACAGGTGAATTTCTTACAACTTTTCCATTTTGATCAATTATAACTATTTACCACAGGTGTTCCTCGACACAAATCTCCTATGCTTTCTCTGGTTCTCGAAGACGCTCAGCCCCTTGCAACCATCATTCCAACTGTGCCTGCTGAAGAAAGCCATTCAAATTATGATTCTCCACCTACTCATTAAGATGAAAATATGGGGGAAAATCCTCAGTGTTCGGATAGTGATAATGCAGCTGGACAACCAACTAGCAGCGAAGATACTATATCTGAGCAAGATGTTGCGGAGGAAACTTCCAATTTGCCTACACCTGGTCCTCACGAAACTTCGACCTTTAAAACTATAGTCACTCCTGCGACTACTTCGAAGCAGGACCCCACAATGCTTACTCCTTGAGAACTGGAGCAACTCAAGAAAACTGATCACGTAATCTTCCTCAAGACCATGATGCGTGTTGATAACGTTTCGCCCATTGTGCTTGAAACTTCTTCTAATGTCCTGGCGGATACTGGCGACAAGGATGATATTCCTAATCTCCTTCGTCAAATAAGGGAAAAGTTCTTTGAAACCAACCTTGTTGAAGCTCTAAGCAAGGATTCCACCAGATGTTATAGCTTGAACAACCTTTTGAAGAAAGTGGATTTACTTCTGGTCTCAGAGGAAGTCTCAGAAGTGATTGTTTTACTGGGTTCTCTGATTGATCAACTCCAATCTAATATTCTTCGAAAACGGAATGTTGACGAACAACTCACAACAAAGGTGACTTCTCATAGTTCTTCATGGAAAGCTGCTAATGATGCAACAAAAAAGGCTGACACCCTTAAGCTTGAACGTTCGAAGAACCAGAAGGAATATGAAGATTGTGAAACGAATATCAAATCCTGGAAACAAGAAATTGAACTCCTCGAAGAGAAGATAAAGAATGCCCAGTCTCGTCAGGCAGCGATCCAACAAACCAATCAAACGGAATAGACTGAAGTGGAGCAGTTAGGGATTCGACACTTCGAGACGGCACAGAAGCTAGTGCCAGAGATCGAAGAACTGAAAAGATAACAGGCATTAATCGAATGCCATATGTCTTTATGGGAATCTCAATATTCGAAGATGAAAGATAACCTTCGCAAGGATTTTAATTAACCACTTTGGACCTTGTACTATCCTTTTGTGTTTCGTACTTAGTTCTTTTTCTTTATTGTAATCAAACTTCCTCAGGAATGTATATGCAATTTTAACTTTCAATCTTCCATACTTCAAATTTTGTAGTTGTCACGAGTAGCGTCCTAACAATTCCTAAAAATTGCCAAAATTATTTAATTTTATTATCATAATGACTTTAATAATGCCCCCACGTGACATGATTACTCTTCGCAGCCTCTCATACCTAGACTTGACATTTCCACTCCCCTAGCCGTAACCATCATTAAATGATGACATCACTTTTTCAAAACGTCTATTTGAGACGTGCGTGTATCAGTTTTCAAAATGATTACACTCCAACTTCCAAGGTGGGAAACGGCGGAAGCCATAACTTCTCTTGGGGATACCAAACGCAGTCCAATCAACACTTAAAAGATAAACCGCTCTTTCAAGGCCAACGTTTTCTATATAAGGCTTAGCATTCTGCTCATTCTTTCATTCTCTTCACCAAGCTTTTATCAAAATTTTCCTTTCTTCTCCTTACCCTTTCAAATACAGAGTTTGATAAAACCTCTTGTACTTCTTATCCTCACAATGGCGTAACCTTTAACTTACGTTACCATCCAGTCCTGCATCAAAAAAGAATTCAATCTCTCTGAGGTGGAATTCGATGAAAACCGCATCAATATTGGCGTACTCTTTGCTGACCAACAACTCCAGTTTTATCAGGAAATCCTGGAGGGGTCCGTTTATCCTAACATGCTGGCATATTTCTGGATATTTGCGTCCCTCCGCATAGATCCGGAAGGAAGAACCACCATTGTGTCTCAGGTTCGAAGGGCTCGCATTACCATTACTCCCTCAACCATCTCTGAACTGCTGAGGTATGATAATTTTGGAGAATCGTTTAATGATAATACCATTAATATGACTACCTCTGATGTCCTGAGGTCCCTCATGGCTAATGATCCTTTTAGCCCTAAGATCATTAGGGTTTGGCACCAACTTTTAGTGGGCAACTTTCGTCCACGAAACCATGATCAAGACAACATCATGGTAGAAGATTTGGAGTTCATACTCTGTGCTCTCCGAGGAAGGAAAATCAACTTTCCATTGCTGATTTTCAAGCAGCTTGTCGAAGCTGTTGCTATGGCCGCCTCTCGTCAAGGCGTAGTGACGTGTCTTCCTTATGGAAGGTTGTTGTCCTACATGTTTCTCAAAAAAGGTGTAGTGAGAAGAATGCGTAAGTCAGGATCTCTAGATCTCTTTGAAGCAGAAAGCTTGCCCCTGCTATCTTTGGAAGGCATAGAACAAAGGATCAACTAGAGGGTGCGTTGTTTGAAGCTTTGATGGAGATGTTATAGGTCTTAGTTTTATTTTTGAATGCTCCTTTTAATAGCCTCTAGTATGCTTCTATTTCTGTAGCCTTTGTTGTTCGTGGGAACACAATTTTCCAGAATGAATGTACTCTTCCAAACTTAATGAAATGTATTTTGACATTGCTTTGTCTTCTTACTTTATTTACCACATATCTTGTTTAAACACGAAGCTATTTTGGTGCTTGTTCAACCATTTTGGCCTACGTAGCATACTTTGAATATCTATGTTTTTGCAATTTTTACTTCGTGCATGCTTGGTTTGTATCTTTTCAGATACTTTCCGTTCACTCTTAAGATCCTGCGATCTTCTGCCAACTCTTCTATCTCATTAGCGTTATTTGAGAATACTTTTAAGATTCGAAAGGGTCCTTCCCAATGTGGGACCATTTACCTAAAACCTGATTCTTTCGATCTATAGGCAAAATAACTTTCCAAACTAAATCATTGTTAATAAATGTTTTACCTTTCACCTTTTTATTATATGCTCTGGACACCCTTTCTTTTTGTCTTTTTATCATTTCCAACGCTCGAAGTCTGTCTTCGTCCAAATCCACCAGTTCATTCATCATTAATTCCCAATATATGTTTGGAGGGATTTCTCCTTGTCTTTGGACCGTACTGATTGCAAGTAGATCTCAACTGGGAGCACTACATCGTGTCCGAACGTCAATTTGAAAGGTGTAGTGTTTGTAGCTTCTTTTGGCGACGTTCGACAGGCCCAGAGTGCTTGATCCAAAGTTTTATGCCAACATTTGGGTTTTTTCCCTACGTGTTTCTTTATGAGACCAATTATTATCTTATTTGCTGCTTCAACTTGTCCATTTGCCTGAGCGTAGTAAGGTGTAGAAGTAAATAACTTGAACCCCATTTCTTTGGCGAAATCTTGCATCTTTCGCCCAGTAAACACTGACCCTTGATCTGTGGTTATACTTTTTGGAATTCCGAATCTGTATATAATGTGTCTTTGAATAAACTCAATCACAGCCTGCTGATCCACATTTGCAAGTGGTATCGCTTCAACCCATTTTGTGAAGTAGTCTATTCCCACTAAGATATACCTTTGACCCTTAGACGATTTGGGGTGAATTTCCCCAATTAAATCTAGTGCCCAACCTCTGAAAGGCCATGTCTTTATAATTGAACTTAACTCATTTGCAAGAGCATGTTGAATACCTGCATGTTCTTGACACTCTTGACATCCTTTTGCAAATTCTATGCAATCTTTTAACATAGAGGACCAATACATTCCATATCGAAACAGGAGCCATTTCATTTTGTGCCCTGCTTGGTGTGCACCACATGCTCCACTATGTACATTCGAGAGAGCCAAATATGTTCAGCTTCACCCAGACACTTTAGCAAAACTCCTTCAGGAGTTTTCTTAAACAATTCGTTTCCCATTAGGAAGTATGATAAGGCTCGATACTTTATCTTTCTATCCGCGTCCGTCGAAGGATCTTTTAAATAGTTCACAATTGGACTCCTCCAATCCGTATCTGCTAAAGAGTCTATATTTAAAACTTCAAACTCCTCTTTGTTAGCAAAACCTAATTGTGAGTTCTCCAGATCACTTGGGGAGAGCTTGGTGGCCATTGCTTTGCCTCTTACTTCGATCAGTTCTTCTAGTTTTTCTTTTGATACCTTGTATCCTGAGGCTAACTGTGCCAAGTCATTCGCTTCTTGATTATTCAACCTTGAGACGTGATTTAAATCCACGTACTCGAATTTTTTAAGCAGCCTATTTGCTATGACAAAATACATGATCAAATTTTCTTTGATACATTTGTATTCTTTCGTCAGTTGCTTAATCACTAGTTCAGAGTCTCCTTTAATTTCGACTCTAGTTGCCCCCAATTCTAACAAAGCTTCAAGTCCAACGATCAGTGCTTCGTATTCAGCTTCGTTGTTGGAGCATAAGGGACCTTCAATCTTGTACTTGAGCTTTGTTGGAATTCCATCAGGAGAAATTATTAGTATTCCAACGTTGGTTCCTTCTTTATGGGTTGAACCATCGAAGTATAACTTCCAAGGCTTCAATTCTACATATTGTTAAGGGTTCTCAACCACTGCATGGTCAACAATGAAATCTGATACGATCAGACCTTTCATTGCTTTAAGGGGTTGGAATATCAAAGAGTACTCAGTAAGGGCCAAAGCCCACTTGCCAATTCGACTATGCAATATTGGTTTTGATAGCATATGTTTAATAACATCACAATGAGACGAAACATAAACATCAACTGCCTTTATATAATACTTGAGTTTGATACAAGAGAAATATAAACAAAGGCAGAGTTTTTCTATTGCACTATACCTAGTCTCTGCATCATTGAGTACTCTACTTAAGTAATAAATGGCTCTTTCGATGCCATTGTCGTCCTCTTGAGCTAACATGCTACCTATTGTATTATCTAAAGCTGAAATATATAGGCGCATGTGCTTCTTCCCATTTGGGGGAGATAATATTGGTGGATGCATCAAGTATTGCTTGATTTTTTCAAAAGCTTCTTGATGTTCAGCACGCCATTCAAACCTTCCTTGCTTGAGTAGAAGTAAGGGAGAAAAAGCTTGCGTGCGTCCACTCAAGTTAGAGATGAATCTTCTCAAGAAGTTTATCTTTCCCAGTAAAGACTGTAGTTCTTTCTTCGTGGATGAAGGCTTTGTTTCCATAATAGCCTTTGTTTTATTCTGATTAATTTCTATTTCCTTTTTGTGGACTACGAAGCCCAGGAAATCTCCAGCCTGCACAAAGAAAGCACATTTAAGGGGATTCATCTTTAAGCCATGTTTTCTCATTCTCTCGAATGATTGGCTCAGATGGTCAAGATGACTGTTATCTGAAACAGACTTTACAACAATGTCATCTATGTATACTTGCATGAAAGTTTCTATAAAATCATGGAATATAGAATTCATTGCCCTTTGATAAGTTGCCCCAGCATTTTTCAGACCAAAAGGCATTACAACCCATTCGTAGGTGCCTATTGCCCCCGGGCAACGAAAAGCTGTTTTGGACACATCTTTTTCTGCAATGAAGATCTAGTTATACCAAGAATATCCATCCAACATGCTTAGATATTCGAAGCCTGCGGCTGAATTTACTAGCATTTCTGCCACAGGCATAGGATATTCATCCTAGGCGTTGCTGCATTCAGATCACGAAAGTCTATGCATACTCTTAATGAACCGTTCTTTTTAATAACCGACACAACATTTGGAAATCCATTCAACATACCTTGTAGTTCTGATGAACTTGCATTGTAGAAGTCTTTCGACCTCTGCTTTGATCTTCGAATGAATTTCTGGTGCGAACCTCCTAGGAGTTTGCTTGATAGGCTTTTTTCCTTCCTTTATGGGCAACTTTAATTCGACCAAATCTCGCCCTAAACCAGGCATCTCATTGTAATCCCATGCAAAGCAATCTTTGTTTTCTTTTAATAACGCGATGACTCTTGATTTCAACGTTGGCTCTAATGTTGCACTGACGTAGGTTACCCTCTTCTGATCTCCGTCTCCAAGATTTACTTCTTCGAGTGGATCTTGGGCTAACATTTTTATATTTGCCGCCATTGGGTCTTTCTCGAATCCCAATGGTTCTTCATCGTAGATTGCGTCCATCCTTTGACTCAACTCTTCACCTGAGATCTTTTCGGCTTGAACTGTATCTTCAAGGAATTGAGGGATCGAATGTGTCCCAGAATTCGTCGTTTCTTCCTTTCTTGGAATTGCATCAACAATCATATGTGATAATTCGGCTTCGAGAGCCGTCTTTCTTTTGTTCTCGGCTATGTAAGCCGAAATCTTTTTGAAGAAGGATGATTCAGACATCATCAACTTCGTCATCCCAGCCTGTTGGCCGTATCGTTGGAAAATGGTCTATTGGTGCGGTATCTTCTGGACCGTCCATTATTTCTCTATTCCATTGGAATCCATTTGGGTGTAAAGATAAATAGTATAGAGCATTCTTGTTCGGAGTGTATATATCTTCAGCAGCATGGCAAGGTCCTATGTTCGCCAAGTTCCTGTCGAAACTAGTCTTATTGACTTGATTAACTTCGGCCATGTAGTAACTCTGATCTCCTTCAATGTTTTCTACTATGCCATCTTCCCTCCAAATGGTTAATCTTTGATGCATTGTTGAAGGCACTGCAGCAACTCCATGGATCCACTCTCCTAGCTTCCTAGCAAAAGATTGTAATTCGCCTTTGCTGGTATCACCATGAACATCGTTGGCCTTGTGATTGAACCCACAGTTAGATTTACTTGAATGACTCCTAAAGTTTGCCCTATCTTGCCTTAGTAGTTAGACAAGACCATGTTATGTGGCCTTATATTAGTATCGAACATACCAATTCTCTTCAACATGTATTGGGGCATTTGGTTCACCGCTGCCCCCCCATCCACTAGGACTTTGTTAATGCCAACATTCTCAATCTGGGCCCTTATGTAGAGTGGTTTTAGATGGTTTCTCATACCTTCATCAGGCCTTTCGAAGAAAGCATTCTGCTCTTCGACTACCCCATTGTTAAACACATAATAACACACATGAGGGAGCACTGACACAACATTGCAATTGAGGTAGCTTCCTCACAATCTTCAGCTTCTGTTTCTTGATTGAACTCATGAGGGAGCACTGACACAACATTGCAATTGAGGTTTATAGACGATACTCCGTCTGAGTTGAAATCATTTGTCATCCTATCGTCTTCTTTCCAAGGGATGGAATGCATCTTTTCTTCTTCTTTCTCATTTTCAAAATCGAACAACTTGCATTCCACTTGAGGTTTACTTGTCCTTGCCCCCTGCGTTGGAATTTGGTTGCTATTAGACTCTCCAATCTCCCTTGGTTTGTATTCCCTTTGGGGCTTCTTAATCCTCTGGTGCCTTCTCCATTGGGATCTAGACATAGGATTTTTGCCTTTGTAATTCTCCAACCTGTACATCTCTCGATTTGAGGTCTGAAATTGCTTCCTATATGCCATTGCAGTTCTTCCCCCTTGGTCCCAACTTCGCCATTTGTTGGTTCTCGCACTAGCTTGCATCCACCTATCCTTGGGTATGTCTGCAGGGACTTTGAATGTGACCCTTCTAGCTCTAGGGTGTAGGCTGTCAGGCCTCTTCGATGGGGTCCTATTATCGAACACATACATGTTGGGACGAAGTCCCTGAGTTTCTCGACCCATGTAGAAATATACTCTTTCGAATGATCGTGCTAGTAGTTCATCATAGACTGCTCCACATCTGGGGCATGCAACCTCAGTGTTTTCTTTGTGGCATCTGACCAAGAATCCTACTAAGCTTTCTTCAATCCTTGGGTATACTTTTAGCAATAAGTTTCCTCCTCTCCAGGGTTGCTCCATTCTTTCTCGCAGGGCCCTCTCAAAATTAGCTTGAACCCTTCGATTCAGCATAATCGAACACCTTGGGCACATCAACATTTTTCCACCATTTTTCTCATGACAATTCCAGAGATAATCTTTCAGACTCTCCCCTCTTGGTGGGATTTCGATGTTTCCTTTCTCCCTTATCAGCCATTTTTCTAGTTCTTCTATTTCAGATAAAGGCCGCCTAACATTTACCATGTTAACAACTGCCGGAGGAGCTTCAGAAATCTGTATCTGCTGAAGTTTCGCCCTGAGGTCTTCAGTGGCCTCGCTAGTTTTCCCTTTCAGATATTCAGTCATCTCTGCATCAAGGGATTCTTCAACATCAGTATTGAAGACTGTACTGTCATTTAGGCTTTTAGTAGCCTGCTTTCCAGTTGAAATTATCTCCGATTCAGCAACATCAATTTCAGATACTTCTACCATGTTGACGTCAAGTGGTTCACACAGGTTAGTGTCAGCAACACTCAAAGGGTCTGTGTCAACCTTCATATGATTCTTGGCTTTATCAGCGAATTTCAGACGTCCATCCTTGATAGCATTCTGAATTAGATCCCTGAAAAGAAAACATTGTGAGGTTTTATGGCCTAAAAAACCATGATATTTGCAAAAGCCTCGCTTCTTCCGTTGTTCTAACGGAGGAATTTTGGAGTTCGGAGGCACTATCATCTGGCCATCTTTCACTAACAAGTTAAATATTTCGTCACATTTAGTGACGTCAAATGTATAAGTTTTCTTAGGAAATCTATCATTTTTATCGTTTTCTACTGGATTTTTTCCATTAGAAGGGGTGAGCAATTTGCAAGAATAAGGCGGAGCTTCTTTTAATTCAGCTAGATCTATTTCGACCTCTTCCACGCTGTATGAATCTTCGAAAGATTCACCGTCAATGTCTTCAGCCTCGACATATGCTACCCTCTCCTTCTTGTAACTTTTATTTGCTCTAGCCTTTTCTGCTTTTAGTCGTTCGACTTGTCAAACCCTGTCTGCCAATTGGGCCATGTCCCTTAGGTATTGGGTATCTAGTTTATTTCTGATTGAGTAATCTAGACCGCCTTCAACCATTTCGACTAATTCGTGTTCTGGGACAACCGTGAAACATCTTGATTTCATCAAACGACACCTGTTTAAGTAATCATCTATAGGCTCTGTGAACGTCCTCTTGATGCTAGCCAATTATTTTAGACTTATCTTGGTTTGACCCATATAGAATTGTTCATGGAATAATCTCTCCAAGTGTGCCCATGCGTCTATGGAATTTGGGGGTAATGTAGTGAACCAAACAAAAGCATTTTTTGTTAGTGAACTAGGGAAGTATTTAATTCTTAAATCCTCGTTCCCCGCTAAATCTCCTGCTTCCGTCAAATATCTGGCTATGTGTTCCACCGTTGATTCACTAGTGTCCCCTGAAAACTTCGTAAATTTGGGTACCTTGGTACCTCTCGGTAATTCTGTTTGCATAATGTATTCGAGTATGGGGACGTATAGTTTGGACGTCGAAGTCCAGTATTAAGGCCATTATTAGCCATTATTCTTTCTATCATGGTAGTAAGATTGTTTTCGGTTGCCAAATTATCTCTCCTAACCCTATGCACAACTTCGTCAGGATGTTCGTCTCTTCCCACTACAACTACTCTAGGCTGTTGTTGGGGAACTGCTTGTCGACCAACGTTGGTGGGTTGATTTTGAGTTTCTAAATCTACCACTTGGTTTTGTTCGACTGGTGTTGGCCTAGGTGGCGGTACTGCGGTTCGAACTTGTTCTAGAACTGGGTCCCCTTCTTGTTAGGTTGATTGGTTGTTTCTTCGCCTATTTTGTGGGACTCCTAAGAAATCCGCCATTCGCCCTATTTGTGACAATATTTTTTTATATGTTTCCACGTTGTCTTGGTTAGTCCTGGCAATGTTTGTTACTAATGGATTAAAAATTGATCCCAATTCCCTAGCAAGGACGCCTAACATATCATGGTTACTTGCATCCCTTTCCTGTCGAAATGCCGCTTGACTACTGGTGGTTAAAGGAGGTATTTGGGCAGAGAAACCAGTGTTTTGTGCGCTTTGACCTATCGAACCGACATTAGGCGAAAACGCTGTTGGGTTAGTTGTAGTGTATGTAGGACCTATTCCTCGTAATCCTTCCATGTATGAATATGGCATTCCATATGGGTTGTTGGGTCTCCAACCTTCAAAAGCGGTTGATGGTCCTGGGGTAAATAATTGACTTGCAGCGTTTGTCGAGAAAGGTGGTATCTCGCTTGCGCTTGTAAGTGGAGGCACGGTAGTCGAACTCGAGACTGGAACAGTCCCTGTTGTCCCTGAAGTATTCTCGGGTATAGCCTGGGAACTACTTATGGGTCCAGACCCTATCGAAACCGGTATATCCTGTACCTCCTGAGTAGAAGTCGAAACGTGCGTAGAATTTGCCGCTACTGTTCCTGACCCCTGTGGGGGATCTTGATCTCCCCCTCCACTGGCCGCATTGACCATTTTCTTGTTGTACCTTCGTTTAGGAATCGGTTGTGCACTGTTGGTTAATTTACCGTTCCTAAGGTTCATACAAGGTCTTGATATTTTCTAGACAAAACAAAATAATCAATTAATAACAATCTGTTTGACACTGTCCCACTGGGCGTGCCAATTTGTTTATGGTGATTTCCGGTAAACAACCGCTAGTCCTCCAAACTATAAAATATACTTTGGTTACTCGTAGGATCGACTAGATTGATCCTAGGACATAGTCAAACAATTGTCTTTCGATATGATTTGATTCATGTTTGTTTGTTCTGACTTCAAGAAAACTTGTTTGTGATGTATGACTATTCACTCGAAACAACACTTATTATACATGTTAATGTGACTTTCGACAAAGAAAACATAAACAAAAGCGTGTAAATTGCAGGAATGTAAAGTGCAGAAATATAACGTGCTAGAATGTAAAATGCAGAAAAGTAAAGTGCTTCGAAATGAAAGTTAAACAAAGAAAATAAAAGGAATTGAAAATATACTTGAATAAAGAAAGATACAAATGTATTTAAAATGGTGTTGGTGTCATACGTACATTTCTCAGCGAACTCATTCTCAAAACACTTGATAATTGAGTGATTTGTGAGTGATTTGTACAAAATGAACACACGAAATCCTAACATTAAGAACCTTATTTATACTAATTTCGACCCTAACGGTCCCACGCTAATCTTATGCCACGTTGCCCACAAGAATCTCTGGGATGCCATCTGTCCTTGTGCGGTTACACAGACTACTTTGAAATTCAAATCCTCCCGCCTAAATCCTCTTTCGACGCGTGGCAACGTGATCAGAACCGAGAATGCCACGAAAACACGTTAAGCCTCAGTACCTTACGTATTTCGCAAAACGTTTAAGTCTTTAAAGATATCTCACTTCCAATTAGCTCTGATTCTAACCATCTTCACTCCAACTCAAACAACATTCTCGAAACATGGCCATCAGTAGCCATTTTTAAATCTCAAAAATGGTCATCAACAACCATCTTTCCTCGAATCATAATCCTTCAAAGAATATTTCCCCTAAACGAAATCTCCAGCCAACAAGTGATAGGTTCCTAACTTCCTTTTTTCAGTCGTGGCTCTAGTCTTCCTGAAATGTTGGCACTTAGTGGAGTTCAACGTGGCAAGAAAATAGGAAGTGTGGGTCTTCCATTTGAAAGAGTCTTTGAGACGTGCGTATCAATTGAGTAGAGGGGTGGAGAAGGGCGTCTCCACTTGTTGACGTGGCCCTTGGAGTATTTTGATTGGATACGGGCGTCTCCCTTCACGGAGACGTGGGTGACGTGCCTTTGAACGTGTGAGACGGGTGTCTCCACTTGTGAGCTAGTGAGACTGGCATCTCCAGCCTTGTGGGAAGGGCGTCTCACAAGGAGATGCGGGCCTTCAACATTGGGCCTAAGATGGCCATCTCTCCTTTTCTTCCTTTTGCACCTCCATTTCCCATTTGCTACGTTATCTTGCCTTTTTGGGTCGATTCTTGGTCTATTTTTTCTTCCTTTTCCAAATGGTTCTTGCATGAGCATAATATCTGAAAAATGAAAATACCAGCATAATACTAAAATAAAGTAATTTAATTAAAAGAAAATACAAACATTATTTATGTAAATCGAATCAAATATACTATATAATTTCGTGTTATCATAAAACACCACAACAAAATGGAATCGCAGAAAGAAAAAATGGGCATCTATTACACCAAACCCAATCATTATTGTTTCATCAAAATGTTCCCAAATATTTATGGGGGAAGGTCGTTCTCACCAGTACATATTTTATTAATTTATTACCCTCTAGATTATTAGGGTTCAAGAGTCCTATGGGTGTTCTTTCTTCCTTCTATCCAAATTTGTCAACAAGTAGTAATCTTAAACCTCAAATCATTGGGTGTGTCTCATTCGTCAATGTGCATAGTCAAGACAGGAAGAAACTTGATCCTAGAGCTCTAAGATGTGTTTTTGTCAGGTATTCCTCTAACCAAAAGGGATATAAGTGTTTTCATCCTCTATTTATAAGGTTTTTTATGTCACGGGATGTAACCTTCCATTAGGAGGAACTGTACTTCACTCAACCTTATCTTCAGGGAAGAATTTTAAGGGAGATAAGTTTCAAAGTTTTGATCTTTCTGGTCTTGAGTCAAATACACTCAATTTGTCTAGTATTAAGTCGAATGCATCCGGTTATGACTCAAATACACTCAATCTCCTTGGTCTCGAGTCAAATCCACCTAATTTTTCTAGTTGTGAGTCAAATAGACCCGATCTTCTTGGTTTTGAGTTAAACATACTTGTACCAGACCCATCTGAGCCTGAAGAACTAGCAATTGAGAATCAATCAAATACACCAGTAGCTGAGCTTGGACCTGAAATGGATGTGAGATATGGAAAGAATCTAGTTTACATGAGAAAGTCAAAGGCCATTCCTGAATTGACACAAGTTCAAGAGCCTGACTTGACTCCTTCAAATGACGTAATTGAATCTTCTGATTTATAAAATAAAATTTTGACCCAAACAACATATGATGACCTAGACCTTCCAATTTCTATTAGGAAAAGTACCAGAAAATGCACCAAACAATCTTTATATCCCCTTTCAAACTATCTTTCTTTTAAAAAATTCCCACATACCCATAGAGCCTTCCTTACAAACCTTAACGCTACTTCCTTACCTACTAATGTTTCTAAGGCACTGTCTGATGAAAAATGGAAGCAAGCCATGAATATTGAGATGGACGCATTGAAGAAGAGTGAAACTTGGGAGTTAGTGACTTTACTAGAAGGAAAAAAGCCATTGGATGCAAATGGGTGTACACGGTAGAATATAAGGCTGATGGCTCAATCAAAAGATATAAATCCAGGTTGGTTGCCAAAGGGTTTACACAAACCTATGGAATTGACTACTTAGATACATTTGCTTCGGATGCAAAGCTGAATACAGTAAGAGTAATTTTGTCACTTAAAGCCAATTATGGTTGGAATTTACAACGACTTGATGTGAAGAATGCCTTCTTACATGGGGAAATTGAGGAGGATATTTATATGGAGGTACCACTATGGTATGAAAAAATGTGTGACAATACAATTTGTAGGTTGAAAAAGGCATTATATGGCCTAAAACAATCACCTCGAGCATGGTTTGGATGATTCACTAAGGTTCTGACATCCTAGGGGTACAAGCAAAGTCAAGGGGATCCCACCTTGTTCATCAAACACTCACCACAAGGAGGTAACAATTCTGTTAGTATACGTGGATGACATTATAATGACAGGAAATGATTGGAAGGAGTAACAAATCTTGAGTCATTGTTTGGCTAAGGAGTTTGAAACAAAAACTCTTGAAAAGCTGAAGTACTTCTTTGGAATCAAGGTGGCTCATTCTCGAAAAGGAATTTTTATTTCACAATAAAAATACATTACAGATTTACTCTAATAGACAGGGAAAACAACGTGTAAACCTGCGAGCGCTCCTATGTATCCAAATCTTAAATTGGGTAATACAGAAGAAGATGTTGTAGTAGATAAAGAAATGTATCAACTTCTAGTTGGGAGATTAGCTTACTTATCTCACTCTAGACCCGATATTGCATACGTTGTAAGTATGGTTAGTTAGTTCATGCAATGTCCTAAAGAGATCCATTTACAAGCAGTGCTTAGAATCCTGCAGTATCTCAAGGGAACTCCAGGAAGAGGAATTTTGTTCAAAAGAAATGGAAATACAACCCTTGAGGCCTACACTGATGTAGACTATGCAGGATCAATTATTGATAGGTGATCCACTACAGGATATTGCACCTTTCATGAAGGAAATCTTTGACTTGGAGGAGTAAGAAGCAGCATGTAGTAGCACGTTCTAGTGCTGAACCCAAATTTTGAGCAATGACACAAGGTATTTGTGAATTACTTTGGCTTAAAATTATTTTAGAAGATTTGAAAATCAAATGGGAAGGACCCATGAAGCTCTACTGCGATAATAGGTCAACTATGAGTATAGCACATAATCCAGTGCAATATGATCGAACTAAGCATATTGAGGTTGATTGACACTTCATTAAGGAGAAGCTTGATAGTGGGATGATTTGCTCCCCATATGTGTCCTTACAAGAGCAACTTGCAGATATTCTCACTAAAGGATTGAGTAGCTTAAATTTTGAATGAATTATTTCCAAGCTGGGAATGAAGAATACTTATTCACCATCTTGGGGGAGAGTGTTGGAAATAGAAAAATACATTGTATGTTTTCCATTAAAAGGAGCATTTAAGTTTTAGGTTCATGTATATTTAGATTCATGCATTTAGTAATTTCGACTATTATTTATTTCTCCTTGTAAACATTATATGTAATTAATTATTTTGTGTGTATAAATATCATAGATGCTGAGTGCTTTACTCACTGAAGCACATTCAGAGAATTTCTTATTACTATTTTTCACGCGCTGCCATCGTGGATATTTGATAACACTGATTGTGAGGTTGCAAATCCTTGAAGCTCTATATTATTTTAAAGTAATTAAAGATATTTTCATTAATTCTTTGTAATAAAAGATAACCATTTTATATATATCACACCAGATAGACAAAGCGTACATGAGGAAAGGGAACAGACAAGTATCACAATTTCCATAAATTGAAATTAAGATTAAAAGATTAAGTAGAAGTATACTCACAACAAAATATTTGGGTAGTAATTCCATATTGTGAGTAAGAAGCATTTGATATACATCACGGGCAGAATGACCAACCGCAAGAATAACTGCATCACATTCCTTCTTTTGGCTTCTTAAACGCAATTCATCAGTTGATTCTTATACCATAACCCCGAGGGCATGCCCATCTTCTATATGTAAATCATCTACTCGTGTTCCAAATTTTGTGGTTACCTATAAAAGAAAGAAGAAGTACTGTTAATTGGATAGTATGAAGACAACAACTGCAAAAGGAAAATAACTAAGCAAGATAGAAATTACACCGACACTAACAAGTTAATGGAACTTTGATCGGTCACCATTTCTATTAAGTTTTGTCTTTCATCCGGCACAAATTTATCATCTCAGTAACACATTCGGCTGTTTTATTGCTTTTTAAGTTAAGTTTATCATATTTACTAATTTATAGTATTGCATTGCATTTGGTTTAAACTTTATGTCAAAAGATCTTCTTTATGCTTTTGTTTGGTAGTGTTAGTGTTAAAGGTTGATACATGTGAAAATAAGGAACTTGCGGCGCGCACGAGTGGATGAAAAGAAGCCGGAAAAGCTGATTTCAGAGACCAACACGGGCACCCGTGTGGAGCAACACGGCCCGTGTTGAAATGTGGCTGGAAATGCAATTTTGGATCCAAGGCAGAGGATCTACACGGGCACCCGTGTGCACAGACACGGTCCGTGTGAAAAGGTACCTGGAAAGATGATTTTTGGCCATGGAGCAGAAGAACAACACGGGCGCCCGTGTGCAGCAACACGGCCCGTGTTGATGATGCGTGCTGATTATATTTTTATGTGTTTCCTCACTCAAAGGGGATCATTAAGGGTATTTTTGGTATTTGGCTTCAACCTAAACGGAAGACACAATATAAAAACAACTTTAGGGCAAGAGAGAAGGGACTTTTGACAGATTAGAGAAAGGAATACAAGAGAAGATTGGAGAAAGCAAGGGTTTGGGAGAGAAGAAGATCTTCATGAACGGAAGCAATTGAAGATTCAATCTCCTCCAATTTCTTGTAATGTCTTTATTCATTATTATGTTTTCTTTGAATTCTATGAGTAGCTAAACCCCCCAATGCTAGGGGGGTGGCTCTGATTTAACTTTGTAATGACTCTGAGTTTGCAATTGCAATAACAATCATGTTTTTAATTATTGATTTATTCTCTTGATATTTCTAATGCTTTTCCTTTCGGAAAAATTGGAATTGATCTATGATTATCATTTAGGCGGACCACCATTGATAATGCTTTCATGAGAATATGCTATAATAGATATTACCTAGGACTAGGAATACCTTATAGCAACCGGATATTCTTGATAACTAATTGCTTGATTTCATCGTAAATTTCTAAGGACTTAGGGTTTAGGATGAAGGATCAAAGGTTTTTTCACTAAGGACTTAGGATCAAACAACCTTAAGAACCGGTAATTGATTATTGAAAATAAGTTGTTGCAATAGAAATTTCAGAGTTGTTACATTGCCAATCATCCACTATCCCTAGCATGTCACTCATATTTGTTACAAGGTCAATTTCATTTACTGCTTATTCTATTTTTCGTTAAGTTATAATTACCAAACAAAACCCCATTGAAGTTTTTGTTTAATTGAACCTTGAATTGAACTCATTATTCCTGCGCAGTCCGTGAGATCGACATTCAGGGAATTTTCCCTATTATTACAAGAGGAAAAATAGTACACTTGCTATTTTACCGATCAAGTTTTTGGCGCCGTTGCCGGGGACTGCCATAATATTGAGTTTAAGTTGAGTTCAATTAGAATTTTGTTGCTCTGCGACTAAAATTTTATTTTCTGCACTTTTTATTTTTTGAATTCTAATATTCTTCTAATCTTTGTATGCGAGGTAAGGCCTCAGCTGAATTTCTTTTTGACGAAGAAATTGAAAGAACCTTGCACGCAAGGCGTAGACAAGCTCGTCAAGAGAAACTGGAATCTGAAGAAGAAGTTGTGACAGTTCATTCAGATTCTGAAAGTGAAGAGGAAGTTATGGGCGAGAATCCACCTCCACTTGAGAGACTTCTCGGAGACTATGGTGCTACGAACATACTGGGTGGTAGACTAACAATTGTCAACCAACCGGTAAATGCGGCCAATTTTCAATTGCATCCGAGCACAATAAATCAGCTGGAACGAAAACCTTTCACCGGAAAGGTTAATGAAGATGCAAACAAGCACCTACAGAGATTTCTTACCATGAGTACGACTTTAAAAATTGAAGGGCATACAGAAGAGGCAAAGAAGCTGAGAATGTTCCTGTTCACCTTGGCCGAAGAAGTAGAAGAGTGGTTCTATTCTCTTCCAGTAGGCAGTATCACGTCATGGGAAGAGATGGAAAAGGCTTTCTTGAATGAGTATTTTCCCGCCTCGGTCTTTATAAGGAAGAGGTATGATATTTTGAATTTCAAGCAGCAGGAGGGTGAACTCTTAGGAGATGCTTATAAAAGATTTAAGAGGACCCTAGTAGCATGTCCCACTCACAACATGGACAAAACCGACCAAATGCAGATATTTGTCAATGGGCTGAAAATGAAAACAAAGCAGTTGATCGATACAGCAGCTGGAGGCTCAACAAATTTCACAACAGCCTCCGGAATTATCAAGATCATTGAAGCGATAGCTGTAAATGAGCATTTGGAGTTGTACGACAGGTTTACCAATAAACCTGAAAGAGTTATTGATCTGAAGTTGGAAACCTCAAAAATTCGGGTTGAAGATGTTATAGTTGCAGAGGTAGAAAAGAGATTAAAGGCTATGAATATAGGTACTCAACAGGTTGCTCAAGTCCAACAAGCTCGACCTGTAATTTGTGAAATTTGCCAAGGTCCTCACCAAACTGTATACTGTGTTGCTACTCCCAAGCAGATTGAAGAAATCAAATTCCTCAGGCAAAACAATCCGTATTCTAACACCTACAATCCAGGGTGGAAGAATCATCCAAATTTTGCTTGGAAAGATAACCAACAACAAGGCACTTAGAAGGCGGAATGGGAAGTGGCTATCGAGAGATTGGCTGGACAATGCCTTCAGTTTCAAGAAGAAACCAGAAACAACCACAGGAACACTACAACTTCGATCAAAAATCTAGAAGTTCAAGTGGGTCAAATAGCACAGCATCTCACTCTACAGACACAAGGTGCTTTTCCGAGCGCAACTGTGAAAAATCCAAAAGACCAAGAGAAGATTAATGTTGTTACTACAAGAAGTAAGAAAGTGGCAGAATCGGAAAAAGAAAAAGAGGAAATAGATGACCCCATGGTAATAGAGGTGGATTTGGAAATAAGAGAAAATCCAAAAGAGCCAGAAGTTGTGATACCACCGGTTAAACCAGTTGAAGAAAAAAATAAGAAAAAGGCTGAACCGACAATCAAACTACCTTTCCCTTCCAGAGTGACAAAGAAGAATTCAAAAGAGAAATACTTTGAGAAGTTCATGAAATTGTTCAAAAAGCTAGAGGTAAATCTACCATTCTTTGAAGCACTTGAGCACATGCCCTTGTATAAGAAATTTATGAAAGAGGTGTTGGCGAAAAAACGATCACTGGGAGGAGGATCAAAAACTGAAATTGAGAAGTGTGGAATAGTCTCGTCAGAAAGAAAGATCCCAATAAAGAGGAAAGATCCTGGAGCGGTGGCGATACCATGCACTATCAAGAATATAACATTTAAAAAGGTACTCCTCGATTCTGGTTCTAGTGTGAGTTTAATGCCTTTGTCCATTTTCAAAAAGCTTAAATTGGAAAAGATTAGTGAAAGTAAGACACAATTAAGGTTCGCCGATCACACCGTTAAGAAATCATATGGGGTAGCTGAAGATGTACTAGTGGAAGTTGATAAGTTTGTATTCCCTGTTGACTTCCACATCATGGACATTCCGGAAGACGAAGAAACTCCTATCCTTCTTGGGAGACCATTTTTGTCGACAGGCCGCTGCAACCTCGACATTGAAAAAGGGACACTAACACTGAGATCTTTTGATGAAGAAGTAACCTTGAAGATGTTAGGAGTTAAGAAACATAGGGCGGTTGTAAATGATCAAACTTCTGGTGGTATGACAGAAAGTGAGGAAAAATACAAAAAGCCTAAACAGCTCCAAGAAAACGTTTCAAGCATAGCCTCTCGGGTGGAACCAACTTATGTAGCTGCCAAAAGTCTTAAGAAAGCTAAGGAAGTCAAGAAGAATTTGGGAAGTAAATTGAAGAGAAAAGTTATCCATGCTTTTCATCTTCATGAGTTTGTGGTTGCGGAAATGAAAAGCAACAAGGTTTGGAAAAGGAAATACCCTCCATAATAAAGGGTAATAGACCTTCGAGCCATGTGACGTTAAACGAAGCGCTTTGTGGGAGGCAACCCACACTTTTAATAATTAATTTATCTTTTTTTTTGTTTTATTTCAGGTAATAAAGAGGGGATTTCTCTGGTGAAAGCTTAAAAGCGGCAGCTGGAGTTGATGTACCTTATGTGAGTCCTTTCCGCAGTGGGCTAAAACATTGAGGTCAATGTTTAGTTCAAGTGTGGGGGGGTTTTCTTGCATTTCTTTTGTTTTTGTTTTTATTTTGTTTTTAGCATTTCTATTCGTCTTTGGTATACCATTGTGTTACAGAGTGAAAGATAGTTGTTGGATGAATCTGAGATTGATAGCTAGTGGATGAAAGATACGCCCCATACTTGATCTCCCGAGGCACTCCGAAAGTTGATGCAGCCATGAAATGATAAAATTAAAGGTTGGACGCGATTTGGTAACACCGGACCGAAATGGTTATATGGTATACCCGAGTCGGAAAAGAAACCACATGACACGAGGAGGCTTCAGAGCTTGTAAGCATAACCAACATGGTGAGAGTACAAAGGCCAAACACTAAAATATCATCATGAGAGTTTAGTCAGGTATGACCTTATCACTCTGATTTTGCGTATGTTCTTTTGACACAGCACAACATGAGGACACACACTGAGGCATGTTGTTTGTTTAACCCTTAGCCTTTCTATCCATCCTTTACTATATGTTTATCCTTTGTGAACCCCATTGAGCCTTAGCCTTTTTGTTTGAATTAAACCCCTGTTCATCCATAACGATACACTTCCTACCCTTGTCTGGCATGATTGTTGTAAATTATAAAGTGTGCAAAAAGCTAAGTTTGGGGTGGCAATTCGTAGAAAAAGAGCAAGCGCGTAAAAAGAAAAAAATAAATAAATAAATAAATAAAGAAAGAAGATAAAAGCACTTGCCGTTACTAAAGACTCAAACATGCTCATAGAAAAATTGAGTGAAGTATCAAAGTTGAATAAACCCCCAGGTTATGATTGAGGCACAAAAATGAGAAAAATAACATGAATGCTGAATCCAAAACCCTTTGTTTTCATCCGTTGTCTATCCTACCACACCTAAGCCCCGTTACAACCCAAAAGACCTCATAAAGTGTGTGGAATCTGTTTGTGTAGTGAAGATAGAGAAAATTCAAAATTAAGAGTTGATATTGCATACTTTGGTACTGTGAGTGCAAACACTTTAACCCCGAGAGATCTGGTGAGAGTGTGAAAAAGCTTGCAGGTAAAGAAGCCCTCTGATGTGAAAGTGTGGTAGATAGTTCGATTCAGGAAACCAGAAGCTTAATCGGGAAGGAAAATTCCAAGTTGCGAAAGACACAAGCTGTATTGTGGAGAAGAGAAATTCGTGGGTGACCTCTGTTTAGTCTCAATACATTACTTGAGGACAAGCAATGAGATAAGTTTGGGGTTGTGATCGGTCACCATTTCTATTAAGTTTTGTCTTTCGTCCGGCACAAATTTATTATCTCGGTAACACATTCGGCTGTTTTATTGCTTTTTAAGTTAAGTTTATCATATTTACTAAGTTATAGTATTGCATTGCATTTGGTTTAAAGTTTATGTCAAAAGATCTTCTTTATGCTTTTGTTTGGTAGTGTTAGTGTTATAGGTTGATACATGTGAAAATAAGGAACTTGCAGCGCGCACGAAAGGATGAAAAGAAGCCGGAAAAGCTGATTTCAGAGGCCAACACGGGCACCCGTGTGGAGCAACACTGCCCGTGTTGAAATGTGGCTGGAAATGCAATTTTGGATCCAAGGCAGAGGATATACACGGGCACCCGTGTGCACAGACACGGTCCGTGTGAAAAGGTACCTGGAAAGATGATTTTTGGCCATGGAGCAGAAGAACAACACGGGCGCCCGTGTGCAGCAACACGGCCCGTGTTGATGATGCGTGCTGATTATATTTTTATGTGTTTCCTCACTCAAAGGGGATCATTAAGGGTATTTTTGGTATTTGGCTTCGACCTAAACGGAAGACACAATATAAAAACAACTTTAGGGCAAGAGAGAAGGGACTTTTGACAGACTAGAGAAAAGAATACAAGAGAAGATTGGAGAAAGCAAGGGGTTGGGAGAGAAGAAGATCTTCATGAACGGAAGCAATTGAAGATTCAATCTCCTCCAATTTCTTGTAATGTCTTTATTCATTATTATGTTTTCTTTGAATTCTATGAGTAGCTAAACCCCACAATGCTAGGGGGTGGCTCTGATTTAACTTTGTAATGACTCTGAGTTTGCAATTGCAATAACAATCATGTTTTTAATTATTGATTTATTCTCTTGATATTTCTAATGCTTTTCCTTTCTGACAAATTGGAATTGATCTATGATTATCATTTAGGCGGACCACCATTGATAATGCTTTCATGAGAATATGCTATAATAGATATTACCTAGGACTAGGAATACCTTATAGCAACCGGATATTCTTGATAACTAATTGCTTGATTTCATCGTAAATTTCTAAGGACTTAGGGTTTAGGATGAAGGATCAAAGGTTTTTTCACTAAGGACTTAGGATCAAACAACCTTAAGAACCGGTAATTGATTATTGAAAATAAGTTGTTGCAATAGAAATTTCAGAGTTGTTACATTGCCAATCATCCACTATCCCTAGCATGTCACTCATATTTGTTACAAGGTCAATTTCATTTACTGCTTATTCTATTTTTCGTTAAGTTATAATTACCAAACAAAACCCCATTGAAGTTTTTGTTTAATTGAACCTTGAATTGAACTCATTATTCCTGCGCAGTCCGTGAGATCGACATTCAGGGAATTTTCCCTATTATTACAAGAGGAAAAATAGTACACTTGCTATTTTACCGATCAAGTTTTTGGCGCCGTTGCCGGGGACTGCCATAATATTGAGTTTAAGTTGAGTTCAATTAGAATTTTGTTGCTCTGCGACTAAAATTTTATTTTCTGCACTTTTTATTTTTTGAATTCTAATATTCGTCTAATCTTTGTATGCGAGGTAAGGCCTCAGCTGAATTTCTTTTTGACGCAGAAATTGAAAGAACCTTGCACGCAAGGCCTAGACAAGCTCGTTAAGAGAAACTGGAATCTGAAGAAGAAGTTGTGACAGTTCATTCAGATTCTGAAAGTGAAGAGGAAGTTATGGGCGAGAATCCACCTCCACTTGAGAGACTTCTCGGAGACTATGGTGCTACGAACATACCGGGTGGTAGACTAACAATTGTCAACCAACCGGTAAATGCGGCCAATTTTCAATTGCATCCGAGCAGAATAAATCAGCTGGAACGAAAACCTTTCACCGGAAAGGTTAATGAAGATGCAAACAAGCACCTACAGAGATTTCGTACCATGAGTACGACTTTAAAAATTGAAGGGCATACAGAAGAGGCATAGAAGCTGAGAATGTTCCTGTTCACCTTGGCCGAAGAAGCAGAAGAGTGGTTCTATTCTCTTCCAGCAGGCAGTATCACGTCATGGGAAGAGATGGAAAAGGCTTTCTTGAATGAGTATTTTCCCGCCTCGGTCTTTATAAGGAAGAGGTATGATATTTTGAATTTCAAGCAGCAGGAGGGTGAACTCTTAGGAGATGCTTATAAAAGATTCAAGAGGACCCTAGTAGCATGTCCCACTCACAACATGGACAAAACCGACCAAATGCAGATATTTGTCAATGGGCTGAAAATGAAAACAAAGCAGTTGATCGATACAGTAGCTGGAGGCTCAACAAATTTCACAACAGCCTCCGGAATTATCAAGATCATTGAAGCGATAGCTGTAAATGAGCATTTGGAGTTGTACGACAGGTGTACCAATAAACCTGAAAGAGTTATTGATCTGAAGTTGGAAACCTCAAAAATTCGGGTTGAAGATGTTATAGTTGCAGAGATAGAAAAGAGATTAAAGGCTATGAATATAGGTACTCAACAGGTTGCTCAAGTCCAACAAGCTCGACCTGTAATTTGTGAAATTTGCCAAGGTCCTCACCAAACTGTATAGTGTGTGTTCTACTCCCAAGCAGATTGAAGAAATCAAATTCCTCAGGCAAAACAATCCGTATTCTAACACCTACAATCCAGGGTGGAAGAATCATCCAAATTTTGCTTGGAAAGATAACCAACAACAAGGCACTCAGAAGGCGGAATGGGAAGTGGCTATCGAGAGATTGGCTGGACAATGCCTTCAGTTTCAAGAAGAAACCAGAAACAACCACAGGAACACTACAACTTCGATCAAAAATCTAGAAGTTCAAGTGGGTCAAATAGCACAGCATCTCACTCTACAGACACAAGGTGCTTTTCCGAGCGCAACTGTGAAAAATCCAAAAGACCAAGAGAAGATTAATGTTGTTACTACAAGAAGTAAGAAAGTGGCAGAATCGGAAAAAGAAAAAGAGGAAATAGATGACCCCATGGTAATAGAGGTGGATTTGGAAATAAGAGAAAATCCAATAGAGCCAGAAGTTGTGATACCACCGGTTAAACCAGTTGAAGAAAAAAATAAGAAAAAGGCTGAACCGACAATCAAACTACCTTTCCCTTCCAGAGTGACAAAGAAGAATTCAAAAGAGAAAGACTTTGAGAAGTTCATGAAATTGTTCAAAAAGCTAGAGGTAAATCTACCATTCTTTGAAGCACTTGAGCACATGCCCTTGTATAAGAAATTTATGAAAGAGGTGTTGGCGAAAAAATGATCACTGGGAGGAGGATCAAAAACTGAAATTGAGAAGTGTGGAATAGTCTCGTCAGAAAGAAAGATCCCAATAAAGAGGAAAGATCCTGGAGCGGTGGCGATACCATGCACTATCAAGAATATAACATTTAAAAAGGTACTCCTCGATTCTGGTTCTAGTGTGAGTTTAATGCCTTTGTCCATTTTCAAAAAGCTTAAATTGGAAAAGATTAGTGAAAGTAAGACACAATTAAGGTTCGCCGATCACACCGTTAAGAAATCATATGGGGTAGCTGAAGATGTACTAGTGGAAGTTGATAAGTTTGTATTCCCTGTTGACTTCCACATCATGGACATTCCGGAAGACGAAGAAACTCCTATCCTTCTTGGGAGACCATTTTTGTCGACAGGCCGCTGCAACCTCGACATTGAAAAAGGGACACTAACACTGAGATCTTTTGATGAAGAAGTAACCTTGAAGATGTTAGGAGTTAAGAAACATAGGGCGGTTGTAAATGATCAAACTTATGGTGGTATGACAGAAAGTGAGGAAAAATACAAAAAGCCTAAACAGCTCCAAGAAAACGTTTCAAGCATAGCCTCTCGGGTGGAACCAACTTATGTAGCTGCCAAAAGTCCTAAGAAAGCTAAGGAAGTCAAGAAGAATTTGGGAAGTAAATTGAAGAGAAAAGTTATCCATGCTTTTCATCTTCATGAGTTTGTGGTTGCGGAAATGAAAAGCAACAAGGTTTGGAAAAGGAAATACCCTCCATAATAAAGGGTAATGGACCGTCGAGCCATGTGACGTTAAACGAAGCGCTTTGTGGGAGGCAACCCACACTTTTAATAATTAATTTGTCTTTTTTTTTTGTTTTATTTCAGGTAATAAAGAGGGGATTTCTCTGGTGAAAGCTTAAAAGCGGCAGCTGGAGTTGATGTACCTTATGTGAGTCCTTTCCGCAGTGGGCTAAAACATTGAGGTCAATGTTTAGAAATATTATAGTGACTTACTAATTTACACCACTATTTTTTTATTTAACTTACTAAATTTATAACTAAATTTTAAAATTTTGATGTTGAAAAAATTACAGTGTGTTGACGTTAAGATTATTGAGATAAAATTGATTACCTTTTTTTATTTAGTAATTTTAGTATATTTGTGCATGTTGAAAGATTAAAAGAGATATAAGTGAATGATTAAAATTAGTATTTAAATGAGAGAAGTAAAAGTTCAAACGTAAAAAATATAGACAAAATTAGAGAGACAAAATTAGAAAGAAGATTTTAAAAGAATTATCCTCATTCATTTCAGAATGTTTGAGTTTTCTTTCAATATTAATTTGAAAAATCTAAAAAAAAACTAAGGTGTAAAAGAAAACACAACAATACAAATAGAAAATTATCTACAAAATCATAAAAAAAAATATTTAGGTCAATAAAAATAAGGTATGCAAAATATCCATCAACTTTTCTTTACATCCCTACCTACTTTAGCGAAATTTTAATTAGTAACAATATCCATCAAATTAATTCTACTAAATAATTTAAATAAGAGGAAAATCCATTATCGCTTAAAAGAGCCATTATCAGCAATCATCCTATAGAATTTCCTTCTAAAATATAGCATTATCACCACCAGTCTTACCCTCACTTAGTTCCTAGCCACTCAACTAATCTTGCGGAATAAAAGAAGTATGGTTAGAACTACATTTACAAAAATGGTTTCTTACTAAAAACACTCATAAACACAACAGACATAAAACAATTTTATAAAATAATAACATATTTTATAGAGTAACAAACATATTGCTCTACATACAAATGGAAGTTAACTATAACAACGGTATCATGTATTTATTGTAATAATTATGGCATATTATTGAGTATGTGATTTAAAGATCAAAGATAAACAATTTAGCGAGAGGAGATACTTTTTGAGAGTTTGACAACTGTTGTTTCACCTCTTGACCCCAACTTTTTTGGTGTGTACTGAGAGACATTTTCTCCAATACTTTTGCATTTTCCCAAAGAAATTGAAGCATATGCATATCTGAACTTCTTCTAGAAGTCAAATAAATATGTATTTCTTTAAGACAATACTGCAGGCAGCGAAATATTGATGAATTCGTTTGCCAATACTGGTCCTCCTCAAAATCAAAGACAATATTATTTTGTTCTTCCAAATCACCCTGTATAGTATTTTGGTTATAAAAATAACTTCAAGAATTTCTACTTATGAATTCACATATAATAAGGTTAAGTAAGACTCACCCATAAAATTCTTCTAGCTTCATGGATGTGTAAAGTTAAACATTCCATATAGGGGCATTTTCTCATTATGTATGAAATCCCAATAAGTTCTTCTTTTTCTAAGCCAGATTGCAGTTTCAGATGCTTGATATTATTGAATGAAAATGGCAACGACTGCATGATATTTACCTCATAGAATAAAACCTTAAAGATTGAAATAGAAGTTCTCGTTACATGTGAGTTTAATTAATTTAAAATAAATATATGGTTAAGGAATAAATAATACCTGAATGCACCAAGTGTTTAGTGATAGTGTTTGACATTGACTGAAATGACCCAACAACTTTATCAGAGTTTCTCGATGACCACTAGTTGTATATGGCTTGTTGATTCTAATCGCCATTGCAATTAGATTTGGTACCTTAATGTTTATTTCTGTGTTGAGGTGACAATTCTCTAAATTAAACATCAACAATTTTGGAGATGATATATCAATTGGAAATAAGGGCCCTCTTTGTGAAAAGCATCTAATAATTGTCAAACTTGTGAAGTTGATGTCTCTCTTACAAACCATGAAGTTCAAAGGAATAAAGCAGCACGTAAATGTCAAATCTTTTAACATGGGACATTTGGTTGCAAGATCTTCAAAAGAAAAATCAAGGATCTTGACAAAATTTAGAAATAAACATTGAAGATAATTGAATGCTTGTAAGTTGGACTTTAAGAAGTTGCATAAGTTTAACTTCAAACATACTAATGAATTTGATGTAGGTTGAATATGGGGAAATTCATAAGGCATACTTGTGTCCTCGTATCCAATCAGTATTCCATTTGAAAAGTTAATTTCAAGCTCTGTCACTTTATTCTTCACGGAAAAATGAAACCATTGATCAACCATTTCTCGACTACTATGAAACCCGTCATAGCACAAATTAAGGAATAGTTTCTTCACCTTGCACCCTGAGTGGAGGTATAGAGTTCTACTTACAAACTGTTTGAATTTTTTCTTTCCTGTAATGATTAAATTTGAAATCCATACTTGATTAATAAGGGAAACATTAACCAATTCACATGGAAGGATAGTTCTATATGGATTGATAATTTCAGTTGACATTTGTAATTCGTCAAGATTTAGGCTTGATGACACTGTTGACAAATAGCTTTTTACTAGATGTTCCCACTCTTTTGAAACTAAGCTGGCCAATATTAATTCCTCCAAAGATAACAAGGAGAATATGTAGAGCATTAGCTCAAATGGTAGGAAACTTATAAAATCTTTGATTTCAGTTGCATGTTGTCTTTTGTTTCGTTGGCCTGTAATGCTCCATTTTGAATTTCCTACTTGATAGCTAGTGTTGCTTTCCATCTCACACTAAAAATAAACATCATTGTTGATTATGAGTAATATATAATGAGTGTTACTTATAAATTTCAACAGAGAAAATATGAAATCAACAAAAGAATCATGACTAAGAAAAGAGAATCAAAATTATAAATATGAATCAATTTTGGAAAAATTTATTAGGTTCAAATAACGAGTGTGACATTTCCATATCTTTCACTCTAAAATGCTTTAAATAATTTGAATATTGAAATCGACATTTTCTACTCTTTTAAAAAAATTCAAATGATAGGTAATTCATGTCAAATAGAAAACAACAATCAATTTTAAAGTTTGATGCATGAATACAATATATCAATATAATATTATTGCATCCACAAAATAAGTTTGAATACATAATGATAAAGAATGTCATTTTCATTTTATATTTGCAATTTGCAGTCGATAATCCTAGTAAGTAATATATTTTTTCGCTCGTACAGACAATGATTAATCAATCATTATTCTTTGGCTTGAATCTATCATATGTTTTCATAATGTATACTAATTAAAATTGAAATTAAAATTAAAATAATTACTAGGATAGGGTAGATAAGTAGTAATAGAATTTTCATATCATTTCTTCAATCTATTATACATTTTCCTATGGTATACTAATTAAAATTAAAATCATTACCATGGTAGGGTCGGTAAGTAATAATAAAATTTTCATCTTTTGATTAATGTTCAAACAAATATTGCACGATATTGACTTTATTTTTCTTCATTGAATCAAAAGGGTTAGGGTTTCATGCACTTTTTCCCTAAAGCTTACATATGCAAAAAATTAATAATATGAGTCTCAGACAATCTCTATATATTAGTTTGTGTAATAAAGTAAAAAAGACTCATGGAACATAAACAAAATTCTTGTTAATGGAACCAGAACACATTTGTACCTACATATTCAATTTCAAGAAATTCATAAATTCATATGCTAATTATTCTATAAAATAGAAATGGAATTCGGAATACCATTGAATAGATCATTCAATGGTGAAGATTAGTCTCAACAAAGTCACTATAATTTAATTCATACAATTTGTTTTTTCATTCTCGATAATTTTCAAATCATTAATGGATATATCATTACAAATATATAAAACTAGTTTATGATACGAATCATAAAATCAATTTATGAACGGGGAATTAGAATTTACCTGAATGATCCTGCTTTCTTCCGATTTCTTTCGCAATAGGTAGTCTGAAAAATCTTGATAACCTAATTTATATTAGATTATTAAGAGACGGCTGAGCATCTTTTAAGTATTAAAATGGGCCTTTATCTTTTTTCTCTTTTAGCCCAATGGACTTAGTTGTCACTAATCCACCCAAGTCTTTTTAAATTTGTACTAAAATATAACTTTGTCTTGGAGGATTGGATAAGGAAAGAACATTACACTTTGTATGAAAATTTGACTTAAAGAATGTAAATTTTCAAATTTAAATCAACTATAAATTAAGTTGAAATGGTTGTGCTCATAAATATTTTTATATCTAACATTACGTGTTGAGTTAAATTTATGTAATTTTGACTTATAAAATGTAAATTTTAAAATTTAAATCAAACACACACTAAGATGAGTGGAATGATTGTTCTTATTAATGTTTGTTTATATAACTTAATATTTTCACTAGTTTAATTACTTATTTTAAATTTTTAACATGACATGACTTTACTATAAAAAATAATTATCCCTATTTGTTTTAATGATAATTGTTATAGGTTGACCAAGGGTCCAAGATGTTAAATTCCAATCAAAAGGAAGCTCAATCCAAGGAATGTGTGTTCCAAGTATTTATGACTATGAGCGCTCACCGTCATTAGATATATTAACTTGTTAGTTTTGGGGATATATGTGCAGGTATAATGACTACGGAAATTAGTTGACCTATATGGTTTTGATGATGACAGTACTATGAAGTGAAATCTTCATCTAAAGTGATAATCAAATTATTGTGCTTGGGAGATCAAAATGTCAAAGCCTATCTCTTTATAACAACGCCTAATATCAAGAGGTGTTAGGTGGAATTCCTAGTGATCTAAGTCAAGAAATCTCTCTAATGATGGTATCTATAAATAATCCTTATCAAGACTTATCAGATAGAAGAGAAGACAAGTCCCAGATGAAGTGTTGAATCATTGATGTATCGAGCAAGAGATCATTAACCTTTGTAGTTGTGAAAGAGAGGAAGTTTGAAAGCTTGCTTGATCTATGTCTAATTTATCAGAGTCTTGAAAAAAGATATTAAGTAGTTCCTACACTACTAAGGCAATATACATACTCACCTAAAAGTATTTTAACCTCTCTATTTGATAAAACTTCCTAAAACCCTTAGAGGAACCATCAATATTCTTGTGGAATTGACATCTTTACCTTGGAGGTTCCTTCATGGGCAGTCTTCAAGATTTCACAAGCATCATTGGCTACGGTATAACCACTTATCAGTCTTAAGATGTTTTTTTCCACTCCATTGAAAGATCATTCAATGCTTTGGAGTTTATTAGAGCATCATTGTCATCTTCATCATCCCAGTTCTCCTCCTCCTTTGTTTGGTCAGTAGGATTATCGTCCTTGTATTTAATTAAAGGGGGACTTCAACCTTTGACAATAACTCTCCATGCCTTCTCGTCCATGGACTTAATAAAATCCACCATACGAGCTTTCCAATAGTATTAGTTGGTTCCATCAAGAATAAGTGGTATATTCACAAATCCTTCTCCTTCATTGTCCATTTCACCAGAAAGTATCTTCCCTGAATCTCACCTAGAGTCAGAGAAGGATGCATGCTCTGATACAAATTGAAACTCTGGTGTTCAGATCACTGATGTCCTATGAGATTTCGAGACAACATTTTCTAAACAACACACAATGACAAGGTATAAAATAGTGCAGTGCAGAAACTTTAAAGAACACAAGTAATTGTTCACCCAATTTGGTATAAACAATACCTACACTACAAAGCCAAGGATAAGTCCACTATGATAGTATCAATTTGAAGTACTATACAAAAAACCTCTAGTTCACACGTAAACAACCTCTGGTTTATTGACTTCTCACTTAATAACTACACATGCTATACTTCTACCTAAGACTCACCTAGGTATGAGGTCCTCCTGAATCCCCCTCAATCACAATCGTGATGATAAATTACAAAATATTAGAAGACACACTTCAAAATACACAGCCACTCAATGCTTAAAAGCTTATGAATGAACACAGAACTTACAATTCGATGAAAACACCAAACTCTTATATCAAGATGATATTAAAGAGGCTCACAATAGACAAGACTGCATAAACCCTAACATAAACTACAATGTAAGTTCCTTGCAAATACTAAGTTTGATGCTTTCTATTTAAAACAATCTTCTAGACTGGACATGGGCTTCAAATCGCAGCAGTATACTCTAGAAAATACTCCACAATCTTCTCCTTGAAGATAGGTCTTCAATCATTAGTTTCCTAAATATTCTCCATATTTAGAAACCAATCAAATATCTTGAAAATAGAGACATTCTCTTATCCTAAAATTAAGCGCCACATAGGATTGCATAATATTCCAAAATATTCTTCACCTATATATAAAACCGACTTCAACAGATCGAACTGTAACTTAATAGACACGATGTCAAATGGATCTTGCATAAGACATCTTTCTCGACATGTCTTCTTCACTTGAAGTGAATAGAACAACTTGTTCAACATTTTCGCTTAAGTTAGTTTTACCAAACATAATGCCAACCATAAAACAGAGAATTAACATTATACCTCAAGGGCTATGGTTTTGATTGCTCGTCTTTTAAGCTTTTCATTTTTGTATTTTTTATCATTGAGTCTGTTTTGTTAGAACAAGATTTGTTCTGATCAATATTCTTAGTTTTGATGATAACAATGTATATGAATTTTGCTTGAGATAATGTGGTACTCTAATCCTATGCAATTTCCATTTCAGGAAATATATAAAGAGTATGCACAAAATTAGCGCAAGAAGCACTGACTCAGAAGGTTCAGCATGCAACATCAGAACATGCTTTGGCAAGACATCAGAAGATGGTCAAGCAGAATCCGAACATGGTCTATTGAAGCATCAGAATAACTTGAGTTCAGAAGCAGAAGCACTGAAGTTCTCATGGTATCACGCTAGAAGCACTTCAAGGTCAGAAGACAAGAAGATGCTCTGCACCAAGTTGCTATGACTCTGATATAATCAAACGCCGTATCTACAAAGATCAGATCAGAAGCAAGTACAAGATGGCAGGCTACGCTGACTGACAAAAGGAACGTTAGAAGCTATTAAAGGCAAAGTCAGTTAAAGCAGGAAAAGCAAGGCTCGAGGTAGTTGACAAAAGAGTGAAACATTAAATGCAATGTTGTACGGATCACGCAACGCATTAAATGCTCCCAACGGTCATCTTCTTAAACACCTATAAATAGAAGTTCTGATGAGAAGCTGAATACAACATTTTGCGCAAACATACAGAAACGCTGTCAAATTCAAAAGCTCTCAAACTTCATCTTCAAACTCACTTCATTACTGTTGTAATATCTTAGTGAGATTAAGCTTAAACTTTAAGAGAAATATCACAGTTGTGATTATAGCTTTTAAGAAGCATTGTGTAACTCTTGTAAGAATTTGTTTACATTCATTTGTAAAGAACTAGAGGAGATCAAGTTGTGATCGGATTCTCTAGAAAGTCTTAGAGGGTATCTAAGCATTGTGTTCCTAGAGTGATCAGGTTGTGATCAGAATACTCTAGAAGACTTAGAGGGTATCTAAGTGGAAAACCATTGTAATATTATGTGATTAGTGGATTAAATCCTCAGGTGAGGTAAATTACTCTAAGGGGGTGGACTGGAGTAGTTTCGTTAACAACGAACCTGGATAAAAATATTGTGTTCATTGTTTTTATCTTAAGAGTTTTTTAAAGTCACACTTATTCAACCCCCCCCTATCTAAGTGTTTTTCTATCCTTCAATTGGCATCAGAGCGCCGGTTCTAAGGTGCAAGCACTTAACCGTGTTTAGAAAAGATTCAGGAAGAGAAAAACGCTAAGTCAAGATGGTTGAAACTCCAACACCTACATCTACATCTGGCTCTACTGAGCAATACAATGGAAATGGTAACAATGGCTACACTAGACCACCAGTATTCGATGGTGAAAACTTTGAATATTGGAAAGATAAACTCGAAAGTTACTTTCTTGGTTTAGATGGTGACTTATGGGATCTTCTGGTGGATGGTTACAAACATCCAGTGAAAGCTAGTGGTGTAAAGCTCTCAAGACAAGTGATGAGTGATGATCAAAAGAAGCAATTCAAAAGTCATCACAAGTGTAGGACTATTTTGCTGAATGCTATCTCTCATGCTGAATATGAGAAGATATCTAACAGGGAAACTGCCTATGATATATATGAGTCACTGAAAATGACTCATGAAGGAAATGCCCAAGTCAAGGGGACCAAAGCTCTTGCCTTGATCCAGAAATAGGTTTCATATAACTTTTGCTGCTTGATTCAAATCATTTGGTTTTCTAATTTCAATCACAACTAATGCTATTGATCGAATCGTACACCAATTTTCTCTATTTTTGTGGTAGATCTCCAATCCATATAAATACCATTTTCTTTAAAAACATTTACAATGTTAGAAAACATACACTGACAATATTGATTTGAAAAGTAGAAACTCACTTGTTCTCATATTTTCATAAGAGTTTTGAATCTTTATTGAACACTTAAAAATAATTTATTTCATCATCTACCTTATTCTTTTTCCATTGTCACATGGATCTAAATCTCATATTTGGAGATTTATGATTTTTGAGAAGATTCTTTAATTGAATTTAACATTTTTTTTAAGATTTGGTTTAGATTTTAGGGGTTCGTAATGTGTGTGGGGTTTTGGATGGTTTTAACAATTCCTATGGAAAGGAAGTAGGTTTTTATCTCCAAGTTCATCTTAGTAGTGTTGTGCGGAAGCCTACATACAAGAAAGGAGTTCTTCTCGATCTTCAATAATACTAACGCTCAAGATACCTGTAGGATCAAGGAAAGATCGTTGTAGAGAAGGTTATTGGGGATGGAAGATTCAAGATGATTTAACATAAAGATTTCTCAAATAATTCAGTTCAGTACTGTGTACGGATCAAGGGATTCAAATAGAAGATTTTTTATTTTTCAGTGTTATTTCAATATTGTGGTTATACTGAAACTCGTGTAATTTGTCACAAACATTATTGGAAAACCAAAATTTTCCATGGGCAACCATCTGAGAGTGGATTAAGATTAGAGAGGACAATAACTGAACCACTATTAATCCTTATGTACTTCTCTCCCTCTCTCTCTGTGTGTATGTGTGCAACTACTCGATTATTCATTTAATTATTTAATTAAATTAACTTGTATATTTGAGGCATTTAGCGTGTTTATATGATTTTACATATTTTCATTGGTTTAAATTGAATATTGGCTTTATGTGTGTGGGGTGTAGTGAGATCGTTGAGAAGAATAGAGTAATAGGGTGATAGTGTAGAAGTAATAAAATAATTACGATAAGAATGTTTTGATTATTAAATGAAATAATACGAGTAGTAGCTTCTTTAGTGAAATTAATTATTTTGTTTTATTAATAGAGATAAAATAGTAAGAATAGAATAATTAAATATAGAAAATAAAAGAGGAAGGGTTTTGTTGGGTTTAATAAGTGAGGATATAAAGGTAAATCCAAAATTTAGGAATTCTTGGTCATCATAAAAAGAGGAGTTGAAGGTATTAGAGAGTCTTTTTGACAGTACGTGAAATATGTGTTAGACGACGACAATGTATCTAGTGGGAGGGGGTGAATAGATCACCAATATAAAATGCATCGATTAAAATATGATTTTAAAAGTTTATTGAAAAGAGTGTAAGCGGAAGATATCTCTATAGATCGAACAAGTTGTCTATACGAACCACGCTAATGGAACTCGGATATGCAGTAAGTGATATGGAATGAATTAACACAATAATATTGAATTAATCAACTTCAATCAAGTACCACAGTATTATCTATTTATACCAAGAAAGAAATATCTTAAATAAACTGTACTGAACACTACATTGTGAGAAATCTAGTTTCTAAGAATCTCTAGAACACAAGATTTTTGGCTCATTAGAATGTGTTAACATTTGTGCTACAGTGTTTATGTTTCAATCTGCTTATTGAGAAGAAATATCTTGTAAACATTACCATTTGTAAATCTGTTAAGATTTGTATTCCTCAAGTGACTAGGTTGTTAGTCTGTATACTTGAGAGGGCCAAGGTGTCTTTCTAGACTCTTAGAGATTGTTTGTAATCTTTCAAGATTAGTGGATTAAGTCCTTTTCTAAGACGAAATCACCTTGGCGGGTGGACAAGATTAGCATTTTCTAAGGTGAACTTGTATAATCAAACATGTTCTTTTTCTTCACCCTCGCAACGATCTCATTAACTTTTATTAATAGTTTTTCTAAGAAGAAAGGTATTTAGAAAACCCAATTCAAACCCCCCTTTCTCGTGTTTTTCTCTACCTTCACTATCAACATCCAATTTGACACATCATAAGGCGTCCTTACTCTGGAGATCGATCACATAACTGCTTCGACATCAGTGACAGTCCAGCATGATGAACTGCATCAAAACATGTGGAAGATATCATCATTAAAATCAGAAGAAGTGCAAACGAACCATGGAACCATACATCTGCAAAGTAATATACGACACAAGCTCATACCTTCCAGCTGCACCAGACTTTTTTGAGGCTATCATAACGTTTTGAGAATTCGTGCTAGATTTCAACGACCTTTAAAAGGAAGCCCTACCACTTTTATACTTGTCTGGCTGAGAGCTATTGGGCCCAATTAGGATAATCTTCAATAATATGGTCCAAACTTTTTGACTTCTCATTACTAAATTTAGTTTTTCAAACAACTTTTCTATTTATACTGTCTAATCATTAATATTCTTAAAATTATATTTATTTCAATGAAATATAATACTACATATATATTAACTACTATAAATATTGGTCTTGTGTAAAAAATAGGTTTAATGGAGCTTGCCCTCAGAGGTGAGAGGAGCTTAGGAACTAGTTGTCGATTTGATAAGCTTTGTGGATTTGGAGACAATGAACAAGGAAATTTTCTCAAAGATGAATGTCTTGATTATCCCTATAGCAGGAACCCCCTTTATAGCCTTTATTTGGTCCTTAGAACCTCATTAAAGAGGTGTCTTTTGGACTTATCATCATTACAGACGGTTTCTACATCTTCATTATCAAGTTATGAATGACATATTTAAGTGTCATTTATAGCCGTGTAGTGTGTAACAACTAGGCATTATGACCGAGCTGTGTTAGGACCTTTCATATGCCCTTGGTACGCGGCCATGCTTGGTACGTGGCCGTGCTGGGTATTCGGCCGCTGCCTACCAACCAACTTGGGTCCTCGGACATGGCCTAAGAGAGGTGCTTGGATAACTCATATACCACCTTGTATTGTAGCTCATTCCAGGTTGCGTCCTTGCAAATATCCCGAGTATGGAACAAGCCCCCGAGTATGAGTCATCGTCGACGATAGGATGTACATGGATATGAAGGCCTCACATGTTTTATAGTCGTTATAGTGTGTCAACGGGAGGTGATAGGTTACGTGTCTTACGGTTTTTTAGGAACTAACAATGATGACTTTTATGGGGAATAGGGAGACTATTCATCTAACCCATCATTGAATTATAGCCTATATAAACCACTCTTTTGACATCACATTTCACACTACTTCTCCTAAGCCAACTTTTGCATAGAAAACAAAATTATTTGTTCTCTGGTTGTAGGATTGGCTTAATTTTTGTAAAACAGATAATAGTACTGATAATGTATTTGAATAAAAACAACAGGTACAATAAAGAGTCCCACTGAAATGATAGAACATGTTATGTTGGAGTAATTCAACATATAGAATAACATGTCACATTGGATGTTACGACATCATGCCTGAGCTGAAGAGAAGAGTTATAATTAAATCTGTGTGATTTAATTATTGTGACTATTTTTATCTTTTCAGCAGGTTTGGGTTATTCTTTCTTTTTCAAGTTCAGGCTATCTTTGTAACATTTCTGAGTCAACCCCTGATCCCCTTTGACAATTCCTACCCGGTCATCTCCCAGTGGGTACTTCATTGTTAGGTATAGTGTTGACAATGTTGCTTCTAGGACGTTGAATGATGGCATGCTGATAATGGCGTTGTAAGGTGTAGTTGCATTGATGATTAGATATCTCACTTTGATGGTATTTACATTCTCGCCGCTTCCAAAGGTGGTTAGAACATGCAGGTGTCCCATGATTTACACTTGTTCCCCAGCGAATCCGACTAGGGTTCCCCTGAAAGGCAGTAGCTCGGCCATGTTGAAATCCATTCCCCTGAAGGCTTCCCAGTAGGGTATATCTGCGGAGCTACCCGGATCAAACAATACACGCGTGACCTTCCAATCGCGTACCTGTATTATATTTAATCAGGTCAAAATTTCACTTTCTATCTGTTTACGGTGATTTCCGGTAAACAACCGCTAGTCTTCCAAATTATAAATATACTTTGGTTACTCGCAGGATCGACTAGATTGATTCTAGGACATAGTCAAAGAGTTGTCTTTCAAGATAATTTGGTTCATATTCTCTTGGTCTTTTGTTTCGCTTCGAAAACTTGGTTGTGGTATAAACGTATAAATAACTTGCGAAATAAACTAACAAAGTACACAACTAAAAGTAAACTTGTTATAATCGTAAATAGAACTTTGACAAAGATCTAAAAGAATGTAAGTTTCAGAAATGTAAAGTGCAAGAATGTAAAAACTTAACGAAAGAAGTAAAGACACTTGAATCAAAAGAAAAACTAGGCGAAAAAAGTAAAGGAAATTAAAAGACATTCTGATTCTATAATAGAAATGCAAACATATTTAAAGTGTTGGTGTCATACGTACATTTCTCAGCGAACTCTTTCTCTTAACACTTGATACTTGAGTGATTTGTGAGTGATTTGTACAAAATGAACACCCTGGATCCTAATACTAAGACCCTTATTTATACTAAGTCGACCCTAACGGTCCTACACTAACGAAATGCCATGTTGCCCACATGCATGTGTTTCGAATCCCTGGAGCGCCATCTGTCCTCGTTAGTGTAATCAGACTATTCTAAATTCAAAACCTCCCGCCTGAATCCTATTTTGATATGTGGAAACGTGAGAATGCATTGAAATACTTCAAGTTTTAGTACTCTTGTATTTCAGAAAACCATTTAAGTCTTGAAGACAACCTATCTCGATTCAGCTTCGATTTTTGGAATCTTCATCATAAATAACATCCTCGGAAATGGCCATCGAAAGCCATTTTCTTTTCGTACCTTAAGTCTTCGAAAAAGCATATTTAACAATCGAAATCTCCAGCTAACAAATTGCCTCCAATAAATGCCTGTTTCAGAAAGATGAAAGAAATAGGCGTTTCTTGCTATAAAGAGATTTCGATATCCTCATATTTTTTGAGTTCCAAGAATCTGACTAACGTCACTATCATTTATGACTCCTCTTTCAAATATGTCTTGTCATTTAAAAAAAGATCTCTTCAAAACGTGCGTTCCCACGTTTCATCGTTACTTATGATCATTGCTCCTAGGTACTAGGAGTAAGGCTAATAACTGTTCGACCGCCAGACGAATGATTTAGCTCCCGACGCGTGTCCCATTAACCTTTATTCAAAACCTAAAAGTAATTTTAAAAGTTTTCATTAAACCTTTATATACCAAGGATTTATCATTCAGGATTTTTTCTTCTTCACACATCATTGTTTCTTCATTTTCCTGAACGCAAACATTCACAAAAACCCCTTTCTAGGTTTTAATTCTATTTCTTGAAGCAATCCACTCATGGCGTCTTCCACCGTCTAAAACCCATCACCGGAAACTTCAAACGCTCTTCAACCTGTTCAACAATTTAAACACCCTACACAAGTGGGCAATCAGCAGTACATTCCAGACCCAAACCTAGAAGAATCTCGTGCCATTTATGCTACCCAGGTAATCATCCCTTTTCTTCTTTCTGAACAGACTCATGCTTTTATGGGTCCTTTACCTGGTGATAATAAACCTTTTCAAGACAAATTCTTCCCTGTTTATTACAAAACTATGCCTTTAGTTAGTAAGAACAAAATAGACAAAGTGGGTAACCCACTCTTAGCTGAAACCACCGATGTAGATGGCGCTTCGACTGAAGCCGCTGTAGTTCCAGAAAAAATTAGCCTAAGTTACATGACCAATTTTCTCAAAGTGTTTAGAGCAGTTCCCTTAGCGAAGGATCCTAAACTTTATTATGCTTGGTTGGCTAAGGTTGAAGCCAAAAAAGCTCCATTTTGGAAGGAGTTAGGGATCTATGACTTGATCCAATTATCTAAGACAGGCTTAGAATATGACCAAACCATGTTAGTAGCGTCTATATATTTCTGGGATGCTTCTCATAATACCTTCCATCTTCCTTGTGGGATTATTACCCCAACCCTTTTCGACATAGCCGCTATTACAGGGCTTCGACTAACAGGGGAAATCTTCGATCCCAACTTCATGGATACAGATACCATACAATTTAATGAAATCAAAGCCACTTTTACTCCATTCATCATGAAACATCATGACACAACGACTGGCGAAGTATCAGAAGAATAGCATATTGCATTTCTGGCACTTTAGCTTTCGAGATGTGTTTTCTGTTCGAGTTCTCTTCAAGTAGCTAAGAGGTATCTCTGTATGGCTAACCAAATCAATGCTGGAACCACTATTAAACTTGAGCCAGCAAATTCTAGGGTACCTTTATGAAAGTCTTGGCGAAGCAACAGATCTCATCAAAAACTACAAAACTGGAACTTCTCTTCTGTTCGTTGGACCCTTTTGGCTTTTGCAGTTATGGCTCAATGCTACCTTCGAATCTTTCCTTCCAAGTAAAGGCATTGTTGATGAAAGAGACCCAGCTATTCAGAACCGAACCGTTGAAGGAATTAGGCTAGCTCACCTAACCCCTTTAGAAGAAGGAGGAAAACTACGCGAAACTTTTCGAGCATACATCATGATGTTTGCTAAACGTTATCAGTTCAGCCCTTATATGGCTCCGTTCGTGAAAAGAGAAGTAGGTCCCGAATGGTTTACACGAAAATTTCTTGCAACCTCTCCAGATCAACAAGCTGAATCTATGGTTATTTGGGAAGCTTTCTTGACGCCTAAACTATTGTATCATCGACTACGGTCCCTAAAGAGTCACTGTTGTCTTCTCAGTTACCAACCTAATCTTGTATCGAGACAATTTGGATTGGTTCAGCTCAAGCCTAAATGCATGTACGAAAAAGAAATCATATGTGTTTGCACACTATGCACTCATCTGAAGAAGATTATGAGTCCAAGATCTCCAAATATGTTGGAATCACGACCTTCTCTCCCATTTCTTTCGAACCTGCCTTCTACTCCACTATAGACTTCCATAAGTGGTGGACAGAATATTATAACAAGCAAATCTTCGACGCGGATAGTCTTTCGCAAGAACTAACTGAAGCTTTTGCTGATGTGCAGGTGAACTTCAAAAAAGGTAATTCAACCCATATTAAAGAAATTCAAGCTTTTCAAAAGTTCTTTGAAACTATCTACAGGCCTGATGACCTTAGTCGGACCGTTCGTGAAGCTGCGGTCACTTTACGTGAAAAGTTTTCCAATAAACTGGATAAGCTAAAATTGCCCACGTATGTTCGACCTGAACAACGTTATGAAGTGGCTTTCAAGCTCTATCCCCCAAAATTCCCTCCATTACCTAGTGCTGACTTTGGTGTCGCTTTAAGCCCTCCTTTTTCTAGACTGGTTTGTGTGTGGGAATGTCCCTAAAATTCTTCACGAACAATCCAAAAAACGCATTGAACGAGTGGTTCTGACTAAGCATACCTTGGATAATTTCAAAGGACATCTTCATATAAGTCTCGAGCACATTTGTGTTCTGACTCCAATACCTGAAGGTTGGGGCTTGGATAATCTTTCGATTATAACCCTCTCTTCGTCTGTGTACTAATTTTTTGTTTTATTCACATCTCAAGGTCGAAAGAAAATTATCAAGGAGGTTGCTACACAAAAGGATGCTGAAGCTTCAAAAAGCAAAAAGGCAAGTGGGGATGACTCTGTCGACACTGGCAAGAAACCAACGGTACATACTCTCACACATTAACTTATGCTTTTATTCTGAACATTGCTCAAGTTCATCATTATAAATAATTCCAGAGTTCGAAACCACCACGAACTCCCAAACGGAAACCTTCGACTACTAGTGCTGCCAACGCTTCAGATGATGAGGATGGATCTCCCCCTCATACCAAACAAGCAGCGAAGAAAAGAAAAAAGGCCACCATTTCTTCATCTAAGGGAAGAGGATCTGGGACTTCAAATCCCACCTCATCAAGTGACAAAGTACTCTCTGACGAACAACTTTTGAAGACCACTGGCAATACTCTTGTTGTCAAAAGTCATAATTCGAGCCCGGATAATGTCCCAACTAAGGTATCGAATCTTGGATTCTAACAATTTATTACACTTAACTTTTAATTCTAAGTTTATATTTTACCTTGCATTTGTAGGACGATGTAGGCACAACTACTTCTAATTTCAAAGCTTCAAATCTCAATCTTGATCTTGATAACCTTCAAGGTATACACTTATATCCCTTGAGTCTATCTACAATTCTTTCATAGCTTTTATCTTAACGTATTATGATTTTGTTACAGGCATTCCTCAACAAAAATCTCCCGTCCTTCCTCCAGTTCTCGAGGATGATGAATCTACCACCAAAGCTCATTTCCCTGAGCTTAATGAGGGTACTCGTTCGAATGATGCATCCCCCATTATCAATCAGGACGAAGATATGGAAGATAACCCTCAACATTCTAACACTGGTGAGGTACTTGCGCAATCTACCTGGAGTGAGGATACTAACCCTGAAAATGAGACCATGGATGAAGTCTCCAGTTTACATCAATCAGGCAATAATGAAACTTTGACCTTTGGGACGATTGTTACTCCTGTAACTACTTCGACCAAGATTCCTCCTGTACTCACTTCAGCCGAATTAGAGCAACTTAAGAATACCAATCCTGTAAGCTTCCTCAAAGCCATGATGAATGCCAAGAGTGCTTCGTCCATCATGGGTGAAACTTCTTCGAACACCTTTGTGAAAAGTGGCACGGAACTCGACACTCCAAACCTTCTTCACCAAATAAAGGAAAAGTTCTTTGGAACTGATCTTATCGAAGTTCTATGGAAAGATTCCATCAGCTGCTTTGGGCTAAAAAATCTTTTAAAGAAGGTGGACTTACTCCAAGTCTCTGACGAAGTTTCACAAGTGATTGTCTCACTAAGTTCTTTTCTTGATTAGCTTCAAGCCGATAACCTTCGAAAGCAAGAAGTTAATCAAGAACTCAGCACGAAAGTAGCTACTCACAGCTCTTCATGGAGAGCCACTAACGAGTCATCCGCCAAAGTTGATGCCCTCGAGCTTGAGCATTCGAAGAGCCAAAAAGAGTATGAAGCTTGTGGGGCGAATATCAAATCTTGGGAAAAAGAAATTGAGCGTCTCCAAGAGAAAGTGAAAGCTGCCAAGTCTCGCCAGGAGGAAATCAAGCAATTATAACAAAGAGAATTGGATGAAGTGGTACAAGCCGGTATTCGACACATCGAAACGGCTCAAAAATTAGGGCCAGAAATCAAAGAGTTGAAGAAACAACAGGCCACGATCGAACGTCATTTGTCTTTATTGGCTTCTCAATACCTTAAAATGAAAAACAATCTCCTTGAGGATTTCGACTAATTGTAATAATTTTTTATAATGTTTTCACTTTATTTGTCCTGCTTTTGTAATCAAACTCATCAATGAATATATATATATATATATATATATATATATATATATATATATATATATATATATATATATATATAATTTGTTTTGGCTATATATATATATGTTTCCATGCAGTACCACGAGTAACATTTCTTTGGCTTTTTTTCCATTACTGCGCCTAATCTCCTAGCCATCATATTGGCCTCGATAGCCTATGCACGTGACTTAATTACCTTTCGCAGCCACTTCGCTTTGATTTGACGTTCCAACTCTACACGCCGTAATAGTCAGTTAATCATGACTTTACTTTTTCAAAAACGTCTAATTAAGACGTGCGTGTGTCAGTTTCCATTATGATTTTACTCCAACTTTCGAGATTAGAATCGGCGAACTCCACATCTTCCTCGGGGATCCAACACGCGGTCCAATGAGATTTCAAATCGTGATCCTTCTCCAAGACAAACACCCTCTATATAAACATTACCGCTCTTCTTCATTTTTTCATATTTTTTCTCAACCGTTTCTCCTCCTCAAACCTCTCTTTTATAGCGAAAATGGCTCTAAGTTTTACTCAAATCATTTCTGCTATTCACAAGGAGTTTAAACCTTCTGCAAAAGAATTTCATTGTCATGGTATTGACCTAGATGAAATGTTTGCCACTCAAAAGCTCAGAACTTATCTCAAACATCTTAGAAGGCCCCGTTTATCCAAACATGGTTGCTGACTTCTGGATGTTTGCTTCCATCCAAATGGACCCAAAAGGCAAAACTACCATTGTTTCTGAAGTCTGTGGGTCTCGTGTTATCATCTCTGCAACACTTATCGCAGATGTGATGAGATGCGAGAATGCTGGCCTTCTTTGTGACGATTCTTTTACCAAAAGTACCTCTGATATTTTAGCGCACATTTTTGCTAACAATCCTTTTAATGCGCTCTTGTGCAGAATCTGGCACCAGCTCCTTGTGGGCAACTTTCATCCGAGAAAAGAGAATCAAGAGAACATCATGGTCTGGGACCTCGAGTTCATGCTTTGTGCTCTCCAAAAGCGGAAGATCAACATTCCGCTGATGATCTTTAAACACCTCACTGAAGTTGTTGCAGCCTCCCGTCATGGCAAGCCTTTGTGTCTCCCTTACGGAAGGCTCTTGTCCCATATTTGTCAAACTAGGGATATCTCGAAGGCTGCGCAAGAACGGACCCTTTGACTCTTTCCAGGCTGAAAGCTTGCCCTTGCCAAGCTTAGAGGATTTGCAACTTAGGGTTAAATGAAAGGATGTTTGAAAATCTCGTGGGCTTCTACTTTTGCTTCGCTATCCTTTAGTTTAGTACTTATTTTGTCATTTAGTTCTTGTAATTCTGGGTTTTGCATGTATCGCCACCTATCTTGAATGGCTGTGTATCATGTATTTTATAGTAATGAAATATATTTTATCTTCAGATCTTCGCACACTTTATATTACAATCCTTATTTAAGGATAATGCCATTTTGGCGAAACATTTGCCATTTTAGCCCACGACGCATATTTTAATATCTACGTTTTTGCAATCTTTACTTCATGCATGACTGGCTTGTATCTTTTCAGATACTTTCCGTTTACTTTTAAGATCCTACGATCCTCCGCCAGTTCTTCTATCTCATAGGAATTATTTGAGAGTACCTTTTGAAGGATAGAAAAACACTTAGAAAGGGGGGGTTTGAATAAGTGTAGCTTTAAAACTTGTAAGATAAAAACAATTTGCACAATGATTGTTATCCTGGTTCGTTGTTAACTAAACTACTCCAGTCCACCCCCTTGGAGTGATTTACCTCACCTGAGGATTTAATCCACTAATCACACGAGATTACAATGGTTTTCCACTTAGACAACTTCTAAGTCTTCTAGAGTATACTGATCATAACCTGATCACTCTAGGAACAATCTGCTTAGATACCCTCTAAGACTTTCTAGAGTATACTGATCAACAACCTGATCACTCTAGTTCTTACAACTTAATGTAAACAAATTCATTTAAGAGTTACAATGTGATCGGTCACCATTTCTATTAAGTTTTTTCGTTCATCCGGCACAAATTTATCATCTCGGTAACATATTCGGTTGTTTTATTGCTTTTTAAGTTAAGTTTAGCGTATTTACTAATTTCTAGTATTGCATTGCAGTTAGTTTAAAGTTTATGTCAAAAAATCTTCTTTATGCCTTTGTTTGGTAGTGTTAGTGTTTTTGGCCAGGTTGATGCATGTGAAAATAGGAACTTGTGGCGCGCACGAGTGGATGAAAAGAAGCCGGGAAAGCTGATTTCAGAGGTCAACACGGGCACCCGTGTGTAGCAACACGGCCCGTGTTGAAATGTGGCTGGAAACGCAAGTTTGAACCAAAAACAGAGGAGTTACACGGGCACCCGTGTTCCCAGACACGGCCCGTGTGAGAAAGTGCCTGGAAGTGTGTCTTTTGAGCCAAGGAACAAAAGATCAACACGGGCACCCGTGTGCAGCAACACGGCCCGTGTTGATGAGCGCATGCTGAATTTTTGTTTCTATGTTTCCTCACTCAAATGGGATCATTAAGGGTATTTTTGGTATTTGGTTTCAACCTGAATGGAAGACACAATATAAAAACAACTTTAGGGCGAGAGAAGGGAACTTTTGACAGATTAGAGAAAAGAATAGAAGAGAAGATTGGAGAAAGCTAGGGTTTGGGAGAGAAGAAGATCTTCCTTATCGGAAGCTATTGAAGATTCAATCTCCTCTAATTTCTTGTAATGTCTTTATTCATTATCTTGTTATCGTTGATTACTATGAGTAGCTAAACCCCCCAATGCTAGGGGGTGGCTCTGATTTCACTTTGTAATGACTCTGAGTTTGCAATTGCGATAACTATCATGTTTTCAATTATTAATTTATTCTCTTGATGTTTTTAAAGCTTTTCCTTTCGGAAAAATTGGAATTGATCTATGATTATCATTTAGGCGGACCACCGATGATAATGCTTTCATGAGAATATGCTAGAATAGATATTACCTAGGACTAGGAATACCTTATAGCAACCGGATATTCTTGATAACTAATTGCTTGATTTCATTGTAAATTTCTAAGGACTTAGGGTTTAGGATGAAGGATCAAAGGTTTTTTCACTAAGGACTTAGGATCAAACAACCTTAAGAACCGGTAATTGATTAATGAAAATAAGTTGTTGCAATAGAGATTTCAGAGTTGTTACATTGTCAATCATCCACTATCCCTAGCATGTTACTCATACTTGTTAAAAAGTCAATTTCATTTACTGCTTATTTTACTTTTCGCTAAGTGATAATCAACAAACAAAACCCAATTGAAGTTTTTGTTTAATTGAACTTTGAATTGAACTCATTATTCCTGCGCAGTCCCTGAGATCGATATTCGGGGAATTTTCCCTATTATTACAAGAGGCAAAATAGTACACTTGCTATTTTACCGATCAAGTTTTTGGCGCCGTTGCCGGGGACTGCCATAATATTGAGTTTAAGTTGAGTTCAATTAGAATTTTTTTGCTCTACGCCCAAAATTTTATTTTCTGCACTTTTTATTTTTTAATTCTAATATTTGTCTAATTTGTGTATGCGAGGTAAGGCCCAGCTGAATTTCTTTTTGACGCAGAAATTGAAAGAACCTTGCACGCAAGGCGCAGACAAGCTCGTCAAGAGAAATTGGAATCTGAAGAAGAAGTTGTGACAGTTCATTCAGATTCTGAAAGTGAAGAGGAAGTTATGGGCGAGAATCCACCTCCACCTGAGAGACTTCTCAGAGACTATGGTGCTACGAACACACCGGGTGGTAGACTAACAATGGTCAACCAACCTGTAAATGTGGCAAATTTTCAATTGCATCCGAGCACAATAAATCAGCTGGAAAGAAAACCTTTCACCGGGAAGGTTAACGAAGATGCAAACAAGCACCTGCAGAGATTTCTTACCATGAGTACGACTTTAAAAATTGAAGGGCATACCGAAGAGGCAAAGAAGCTGAGAATGTTCCTGTTCACCTTGGCCGAAGAAGCAGAAGAATGGTTCTATTCTCTTCCAGCAGGCAGTATCACGTCATGGGAAGAGATGGAGAAGGCTTTCTTGAATGAGTATTTTCCCGCCTCGGTCTTTATAAGGAAGAGGTATGATATTTTGAATTTCAAGCAACAGGAGGGTGAACTCTTAGGAGATGCTTATAAAAGATTCAAAAGGACCCTAGTGGCATGTCTCACTCACAACATGGACAAAACTGACCAAATGCAGATATTTGTGAATGGGCTCAAAATGAAAACAAAGCAGTTGATCGATACAGCAGCTGGAGGCTCAACAATTTTCACAACAGCCTCCAGAACTATCAAGATCATTGAAGCGATAGCTGCAAATGAGCATTTGGAGTTGTATGACAGGTGTACCAATAAACCTGAAAGAGTTATTGATTTGAAGTTGGAAACGTCAAAAATTCGGGTTGAAGATGCTATAGCTGCAGAGGTAGAAAAGAGATTAAAGGCTATGAATATAGGTACTCAACAGGTTGCTCAAGTCCAACAAGCTCAACCTGTAATTTGTGAAATTTGCCAAGGTCCTCACCAAACTGTATACTATGTTGCTACTGCCAAGCAAATTGAAGAAATCAAATTCCTGAGGCAAAACAATCCGTATTCTAACACCTACAATCCAGGGTGGAAGAATCATCCAAATTTTGCTTGGAAAGATAACCAACAACAAGACCCTCAGAAGGCGGAATGGGAAGTGGCTATCGAGAGATTGGCTGGACAATGCCTTCAGTTTCAAGAAGAAACCAGAAATAACCACAGGAACACTACAGCTTCGATCAAAAATCTAGAAGTTCAAGTGGGTCAAATAGCACAGCATCTCACTCTACAGACACAAGGTGCTTTTCCGAGCGCAACTGTGAAAAATCCAAAAGACCAAGAGAAGATTAATGCTGTTACTACAAGTAGTAAGAAAGTGGCAGAATCGGAAAAAGAAAAAGAGGAAATAGATGACCCCATGGTAATAGAGGTGGATTTGGAAATAAGAGAAAATCCAAAAGAGCCAGAAGTTGTGATACCACCGGTTAAACTAGTTGAAGAAAAAAATAAGAAAATGACTGAACCGACGATCAAACTACCTTTCCCTTCCAGAGTGACAAAGAAGAATTCAAAAGAGAAAGACTTTGAGAAGTTCACTAAATTGTTCAAAAAGCTAGAGGTAAATCTACCATTCTTTGAAGCACTTGAGCACATGCCCTTGTATAAGAAATTTATGAAGGAGGTGTTGGCGAAAAAGAGATCACTGGGAGGAGAATCAAAAACTGAAACTGAGAAGTGTGGAATAGTCTCGTCAGCAAGAAAGATCCCAATAAAGAGGAAAGATCCTGGAGCGGTGGCGATACCATGCACTATCAAGAATATAACATTTAAAAAGGTACTCCTCGATTCTGGTTCTAGTGTGAGTTTAATGTCGTTGTCCATTTTCAAAAAGCTTGAATTGGAAAAGATTAGTGAAAGTAAGACACAATTAAGGTTCGCCGATCACACCGTTAAGAAATCATATGGGGTAGCTGAAGATGTACTAGTGGAAGTGGATAAGTTTGTATTCCCTGTTGACTTCCATATCATGGACATTCCGGAAGACGAAGAAACTCCTATCCTTCTTGGGAGACCATTTTTGTCGACAGGCCGCTACAACCTCGACATTGAAAAAGGGACACTAACACTGAGTTCTTTTGATGAAGAAGTAACTGTCATACCCTAATTTTTGACCCCCCTGAGATGACATATCTTCAGGATTTTTCATCAGGTCAAGACAAGTACCCAGAGCAGTCATTTCTCCATCTAGTACCTTATCAAGGATGCTCAAAGACAAGAAAGCTCAGGCAAAGGATCAATCAATACAAAGATTAGCCTCTAATACAATCATGGAGCTCAAAAACTTCACTTTTCTCATCTATAATTGATTAGACATCCAGTCATATGAGTACAGGTATACTCAGGTCACCAGACTAGGGTTTTGAGCCTATCAAGGACTAAAATCAGGGATCACATTTGGGAAACCCTAAGAAACCTCAGAGGGTCATTCAAAGACATCAATCATCTTCAAATAACTCATATTACAAGGTCTACTGGACATCACACTTCAATTCAAAGTCTACAGTCATTACTTTCACATGGTCGACAAATTAGGGTTTTGACCTAATTCACCAAGATAGTTGACTTCTGATCAGGGCATGAATCCAAAACTCAAGACATGATTCAAGGATCTCTACTACCTCCATATAATCCATTTATATCATCCATTTGGGGAGAAGATCTTATTTCTACACAAAAGCCCAAAAATTCACTTTGTCAGGAAAAAGTCAACTGTGAAGGATCATCATTGACTTTTAAGGTTTTTGGTCAAAAAATGACTTTCAAAGATCAATATCATCAATATATGGATGTCAAAGTCATTTGGCCAAAGAAATTCAAAGAAATTCATCAAGGAGCGAAAAGTCGGGAATTAGGGTTTTTGAAGGCATGGTGAGATCTCAAAATTTCACCTACACAACTCAAAAAACTTCCAACATGAAAGTTGTAGATCTTGCCAAATAAAACAACATCTTACAAGGGAACTTTTTTCAAAAGATCAACCATTTATGAAGTTTTGGAGATTTTGAAGTTTAGGTCATAAACACTTAGAAATTTTTCTAAGTGTTTTAACCTAGTTTTCATCCAACTTTGGGCTCATTTTTCACAAATTTCCTAAATGATTCTGAAGAAGACATAAACTAATGATTTGAAGTAGATGTTTAGGGCTTTCCAAATTGTGTTCAACCTTCTCCAAATTCAATTTGAGCTAGGAGTTATGCTTGTTCAAAGTTGGCCTCATGAAGTAAAATTATAGGTCATGGACACTTTTGGACTTTGCAAATTTTGTGCAAATAACCTCTCTTATGGATGCTACACGACCCATAACACATCTGAAATCATGCCATGCATTCATTTTCACTATGCCATAAGGATTGAAGAAGATTCTAAAAACAAGAACATGTGATTATGTAATGATTACATTTGTGAATTTATGGCAAATTGATGAATCACCCAAGGAATCTTCTCACCAACCAATTAGAGCTCATTTCTGGCTCAGAATTGTCCCCTAAGATCAAGCAAAATCGAGGGCTAGGGGATTGATCAAATGGAATCAAAATTCTCATCATTGCATAAGAGATATTTGCAAAATTCCTTCATGGCTAAGAAAGCAAATCAACTTCACTAAGGAAGCTCACTCCTCTGCAGCTATACTGATCCATTTGCCTATAAATACAGATGCATTCCTCATTCAAAAACACACCAAAGCAACCATATTACTTGCTTTCTCTTTCTCTCCTCTTGTTCATTGTTTTTCAAAGTTCTTTGGCAAGAAGAATCGATTTCTTCAAACCAAAGCTTATCTTTGGGAAGTGAGCATTCTAACATCTCAAGGGAGGTCATTTGAGGTGATCCAAGCACCTGGATCACTTCTGTAGGTGGAGGAACACCATTGTTGCTCTCACTTTGGAGCACTTGCAGTTGGAGGTCCATGGAGTGATTCAGAAGGTTTCAAGGCAAGCCAATCATCCAGACACACTCCTCAGGTCATAGTGAAGCTAACCAGATGGCTGCAGCTCATCTGTAACTCCAAATTCAACAACCTTCATGTTCACTTGAAGCTGAAATCGAGGGAGGTCCATAGAACAATTCAGAAGGATTCAGGCTACAATAAGCATCCAGTTAGCATCATTGAGTCTCAGGGAAGCTATTGAGATCATTCATTCAAGCCCAGGTGCCCTCAATCATCCTCACGACCTCCATTTTCAGAGGTAAGTTTCTGAACTTCACCTCTATAATTTAAGTACTCTTTGTGAAATAGCTCGATTCTATCTTGTTCAGCATCATCAGAGGATTGAAAACCCTCTATCATCATCCATTTATCTTTCAGTATAGTCATTTAATTTGATTTTGAAATTTTAGGGTTCTTCACGATTTCTGATAAATTAGTTAGATGTAGTTAATATTAGTTTATGTTAGTTACATATTTAGAATCGTGAGTGAAATTAGAGCAAGTTTCGTGTTTACATCATGGCAAATGATTGAGAAATGAGTGAGTTCAGAAATTCAAGTTCATAGAGCTTGAGGTTGAAGACGAAGATGGTGGTGGCGCGCAAAATTCAAATCTCAGGGCAGAGTTTATTTTATTTTGAGTGGTATGCGTTTTATTAATGACTAAACAACTTGCCCTAGTGGCCACACATGCGCCCTTAGTATCATCATGCCACAAGTCTGGGGTTCGAATCCCCCTCGCCCCAGACTTTTTGATTCTTTTATTTTTTAAGGATTTACAACTTGTTTTGAAATATGACCAAATGGAGGCAAGTCACTAACACTGAGCGCGCGTTGGCTCAGTGGTGTTGTTTTGGACTGGTGACCTCAAGGGCGTGAGTTCAAGCCTTGCTAGGACCAAAACCTATTTTTTTACCACTTTTCTAACTTAATTCCTTCACAACTTTAACCAATTATTTAACTTATCAAATTAATTCATTTTGACTTCATTTTTTAAACACTTGTTGATTAATATATATATTTTATAAATAATCAAAAAAATCATAAAAATATTATTTATTTCATGTATTTTAATTAGGTTTAAAATAGTATGTTTTAAATGTTTTCTTAAATACTTTAAAATATATATTTTCATCTTGTTTTAACCTAATTACTTTGTGAATAATTTTATGATAAAACCCTAATTATTTAGGTCTTAATTGGGTATAGATTTCATCTTTGCTTTAATTAAGTTGACTTTTGTCAAATCTCAAAACTGTTTTCAATCTCTGATAAAATCAAATGATTAGGGTTTTCAAACAACAAAACCTTGTATCATTCCAAATCATTTTTCAAATTGCTTTTATCACCAGTACTGTAAAGTACTGGGCCTCTAATAGAGTGTAAGTCCCAAAAACCTTCTCTTCTTAGCTTGTTTTCAAAACTGTATTTTCAAAATCTTCTTTCTGTTTTCAAAACATTCTTCTGGTATTTGAAGGGCATTATTCCCGGTGAAACTCTTCAGATACCTATGTGACCTTTGTCCATCTTCACTTCTTCTGTTTTAAAAAAACCATTAACTGTTTATCATATATATATTCAACTGTTATCAACAAAACAACAAAAATACTGTTGAGGCTCTGTACATACTTCTTCAATGGCCTCCACTCCATCCAGGTTAGGCTTTACAAGCTTTCAATTTACAGTCTTTATTTAAATTACTGTCAAATATAAACTGTGCATATATTAGTTTAGAACTACGTTTGAGTATAAACCTTAGGATAGTTAAACTATATATATATATTATAGGAATATGACCTAGGATTGAGAATGTCTTCCCGGTGAAGGCTCTTTCCTAATTAGAGATCTGTAGTTCAAACCCCCAAGATGAATTATTCCCGGTGAAACATCTTGGCAAAAACCTTAGAATCCAAATAAATAGGACACATCCACCCAAAGAGGAATTATTCCCGGTGAAACCTCTTACCCATTTGCTTAGAGCCAAAATAAGTTCAAAACTACATAAGCTTTCTCTTGTGCTATAACAAGGACCCTCGATTAGCCTCCTCTTGGGCTTTGTACAAGGACCCACAGGCTTCTTAAAAGCATTTCCAGCTTCCTCTTGAGCTTGTATACAAGGACCCATCAGGTTTCTTATAAACATAGGAACAGGTCTTTAGTCACCTTTTAGCCTACCCTGGTGAGTTTCTTCCAATTTAAACCAGACTTAAAACAAGCTAAGTTTGTCTCAATTTCACATTGAGCACATTTTTGGAATGAGAGACATGGACAGTCTCTGTCACCCTTATCTTCATCAATCCTCCTTAGTAGAGTCTAGGATCTATGTTTTGGTCATCCTCAGCATTGAGTCAGCCTTCATCTTGGGCTTTAAACAAAGAGTCACCACTAGATAATCTTTCTGCCATCATTTCAATAAAAATCCCTGGAAAGGGTTAGCCTCCAAAGTCAATTAAAATCAATCCATCATTTCAATAAAAACCCCTGGAAAGGGTTAGCCTCCAAAGTCAATTAATAAAAAATGTCAAAAAAATAAAGATTCATTTCTCTTAGGAGATAATTTCCCCAAAAGAGTCAAAACCCCTGGAAAGGGTCAGCCTCCAAAAACATGATAAAAGTCAGTCTTTTAACAGACAAATTCACCAGCTGAGTCAAAATCCCTGGAAAGGGTTAGCTTCCAAAGAAAAACAGTCTTTTAATAAATAAAACCTCCTCAGTAGAGTCAAAACCAACAAAAACAGTTAGCCTCAACCTTGGGCTTCATACAAGGCACCCAAACAATAAAACTCCCCTGTCAAGAGTCAGCCTCAACCTTGGGCATTGTACAAGGCAGATAATAGAGTCTCCCCAGTGAGTTCTTCATCATTCAGTAGCCACAACCTTGGGCTTTGTACAAGGCAGATAAACCATATCTTTCCTGTGTCAAAGATTCCTAACACTTAGGATCTTTCCCTATATAGTCATCCACACTTAATTCATTTAAGAGTCCGCCACAACCTTGGGCTTTGTACAAGGCAGAAAATAATGTTTTCCCTAGCTAGAGTCAGCCACAACCTTGGGCTTTGTACAAGGCACATAAAATAGAGTCATTCAATTATCCTCAAAAGTTAGCCACAACCTTGGGCTTTGTACAAGGCACATAAATAGAGTCTCCCTAAGTAGAGTCAGCCTCAATTCTGGGCTTTGTACAGAATACAAAAATACCCTGTAATTAATCCCCAGTGGAGTCATCTCCCAGAGTCAATAATTAATTAATCAATCAAAAAGCCTCAAGCTTGGGCCTCATACAAGCCAGCTAAAGTCAAATCTTTTATACAGTAGATAGACATAGCTTATCTCTATAGAGAGATATTTTTACTACTCTACCACATTCAAACAAACAAACATTCAATTTCAATTTTAATCAAGTCTCCCATTTAGGATTTTGAAAGGCATGAGCTGGCAGTAAAACCCAGACATGTGGTAACTTTCCCTAATTTGGATGAGCATCTTTCTTTCATTTAAGAGGCATTTGACTGGTATACTTGCACATACACAAGTAAGGTCCCCCTCTTGAATGAAATGAATTCAGTTATTCTGTCACTCCTTTAAATGTTTGTGGTAGAATAGTACAAATACCTCTCTGTAGAGATAATTTCATGTCTCTTTACTGTAAACAGAGATTTAATTCCAAGCTTCAACCTTGAGCTTCAAGCAAGGCACCAAAAAATAAGTAATTTCCCTAGTTAGTTCCCCGAACTACATTAAGCTCTGACTTCCACTAGGGATATGTAGGCATGAGGTTCACAAGGAATCTCAGCGAGCTAATAAAATACCAAAAATAGTCAGTTTGTCTGTCTGTCTGTCTTTTAAAATCAATTCAATTCTCTCTCCTAATACAAAGGAGAAACTTTCCCAATCATTAGCAATAAACACAAACACAATGACACAGAGAAGGTTCCTGTAGAATACTACAGATATGTAGGGTGTTTAAACACTTCCCTATGTATAACCGACCTCCCGGACTCCAGAATTTCTAGTCTAGGTGTAAATCCCCACACTTAGCAAACTCCTAGGGTTTAGTTGAGATCTTTTTTTTCCCTTTCCTACTCGTAGGACAAATAAGAAAGTTCGTGTGATATCGTAGGAAGAACTGAAATAAAATTCATCCCACCACGGGCGCATTCTCCTTCCAAATTTCGCGTGAAGGGTTTAGCGTGCCGTCCTCCCAAGTGAAACGGGGAGGTAAAAGAAAACGACACCACAGAAAAATGGCGACTCTGCTGGGGATATAAGTGTTCAAAACCTTGGTTTTTCATCCAAACCAATGGTTGACCTGTTGCTGGTCCAGCCCCAATGAGGAATTAGGGATGCCAAATTCCCCCTCAAACAAGAGAGGTCCTGCCTAACCTCTGTGTCATATCATGTGTTTGTTGCATATATATTTGTTTATTTTGTTTATTCTGTATCGGGAAAGGGCTTGATTCCCCCTTGTGGTGAGAAATCCTATACCCGGATTTGAGTGCAACATAAGATAGGATGGAGGATGTCTTCCCGGTGAAGGCCCTCTAATCTTGGTTTCCAAGTCTACTCTTGGGATTTGCCTGGCTGGTTGTGATTAACTGCGCCACTGCATTCCGAGATTGATTTGTACCAGGAGGACCTAGAAACACATTAACCCCACTTAAAGCCTTTTTTAGGACGTAGAGCGGTGATTACGGAAGTAATTGTCACGCAGATACTACACTCAGAGAAAACTCTCTTATAGATACCAGTCAACGTATCTTTAAGGTTGAGCAAAAACTCTGAGACCCCTAGAACCCGTTCTACAGGTACGAAAATCCTTAACCTTAGTTTACCATTGGGGTGGGAGACTGCGTTTTGACTTCATGACCACTATACCCTTCAACGCCATGTTTGTTTAAAACTCTTGTGTGTGCATTCATGCATTCATGCATCATTCATAAACAACTAAAAACAAAAAGAGTCTTTTTCGAGTCATTTTTCAAGGAAACTAAATAACGAACGTTTTGAA